>NC_134844.1:62857493-63160749 GCF_965363235.1 Mytilus galloprovincialis
CCAGTGATTTATACGGAATTGATTAATTTGTTTACTCAGCTGTCAACAATATTTAAGAGTAGCTTTTGCACCATTAATTTACAGGTAAGAAGCCCAGATATCAATCCGTGACTCAATCGACGGAATACCCTACACTTACATATATGTATGTATATCCTGTATTGATTATCGTGGGATTTGAACCCTATTTGAAATTACACATCCTGTATTGTAACAGACCTTCTAAAATTCAAACTGACCATTACTTTATCTGTTTAATCGTTGCATTTGATTACCTGCAATGCACAACTTTTAACATTTTAAATCGCGTGAAAAAAATTGTTGATGGTATTCGCTGATGAAGTGTTTATTTTCTTAAGTCATTTTTCTCCTACGATTATTTTCTTAATAGTTTCATATTTGGCTTGCTTTTTTTTTTTTTTTTTTTTATTTCATAAACATTTTCTATGTAACTTTCTTTAAGTGAAATGCTTGTTTTCGAATTTACACCTTTGATAATCGCTAACCTGTCGATCATTTGTTCTCTGGTCAGTTAGTGTCACATATGAGTACAGCGAGCAACAATTAAGATACTTACTTTGGAATTAATTAACTTAAATCGAGACACAAGAAATAAAATGCAAACTAGTAAGTTTAAACACACACCATTGTTTGCCAATGTTCGACAACTCATTATTAAACAATATATGATGCTTTATTCAAGCATTTTAATTTCTGATGTTTCCAAATTTTTTACATTATTTGTTTTGTCTACAAAACAAAAAATCTTAAAATTAAAGATTAAGATAAAACTATTCCTCAAACCTTTCAAATTGATTTCAACAAGAAAAGTTACAGTAATATTCACATTACAACAACTTTCCACCACATGTAAAAGTACAAATATCTAACATGGCTATACATCTGGTAAATATAACGTTCTGATTTAATTTAGTGTCTGTCAAACTAAGTATTGATAATGAAATTGACATGTTCTTTACAAACGACACGCAAATATACTGCCATTGTTATCATCAAACAAATCAACACCCTTAAGATAATTTGTTTTTTAAAACCAATAGTTGTTTTATCATCATGCAAACTTTTGATAAACACATGTCAATACCATTGTTAGTATTGTCAATGTATAATCACTTCATAAACCAATATTCCATTCGGAGTTTTATAAATAAATAATAGATTCACAATTGATTAACAGCATTTGATATTATTGTCAGTTAGTGTTGCGGCTTTTAATTAAAGACTAATTATTATAAAAATATGTTTTCCATTTCCATAGTGGTCATTTAAAATAGATAAAAGTGTGTAAATAATACAACAACTGTTAAAGTCAACATAACTACACTTAGTCTAGAAAAAATAAGAAGCGAGGCAGTCCGGTTACAATAAAAATAAATTAATACATTATAAATACTATAATTTCAAGCACAAGTTGTCATGAGTTTAAACATAGACAATATATTGGACGTTGCATTTCGATATTCTACATTGATTTCTATAACGGATAATCAATTACACTATTTTTATATTATTTTTTCAGGAATAAGTTTAGAAAAGAACATTATGGTTTTCCAGGATGCACCTGTAAACTGTATGTTTTTCCTAATACCATTTCTAGTGAGTATAAAGGCAGTAAAATTCAACTGTATTTGACAAAACCTTTCTGAATTATGGGTCCTCTATGCTGTTCAATTTCGTCTATTTTGGGCCTTTTGTATTTATTTATTCGGCCGTCTCTGGTTGTAGTGTTATAGACGATCCGTGCCTTAAGCGTACACAAGTGTAAGTCTTGTATAAATAGTTAGTATTTTAACCACCGGAATACCTTACTGCATTTGCATGCAGAATTAGCAAACTTTTACAGTTAACAATTTACAGATTAGGAATGTGATATAAGTAGCGGATTTGGTTTACTGCAAATCATTATTGAGTTTCCAGATATCAACTAGACACATTTTTAAGAGCTTTCATTTCACCAACACCTTGTTTGATTTCTATGAGACTTTCAGCTACTTGTAAAGATTTGTTTTTCTTTTTTTAACAGTGTATAAGATAAAAGACATGAATTTTTAAATGAAAAATTTATGTTGCTAATTCAAGGAAATATTTGGCTTGTTTTTAAATCAAATGCTAGACAAATAATGAATCATATGTTTTACTATATCACCACAACATGTCCATTCTTTATCTTTTAAAACCGTCAACTAAAAATGTCTACTCGAAAATTGACCTAACAAGCTTAACCCCGCCACATTCTGTGTGTATGTGTCTGTCCCAAGCCGGGAGCCAGTAATTATGTGGTTGTCTTTTGTTTATATGTTACATATTTGTTTTTCGTTCATTTTCTGTACTTACATAAGGCCGTTAGTTTTCTCATATTAATTGTTTTACATTGTCATTATGGGACTTTTCAATAGCTGACTATGCGATATGGGCTTTGCTTTGCTAATTGTTAAAGGCCGTACAATGACCTCTAGTTAATAATTTCTGTCATTTGGTTTCTTGTGGAGAGTTGTCTCATCGGTAATCATACTACATCTTTTTTTTATAATTTCATATACATTTCATCAGTTTTTCTGTTGAAAAAAAGGGGGGGGAAGATAATGCAAATCTATCAGTCACAAAACATAAAACAAAAATGAAAAAGAAATTAATGACTACCTTTGATACCATTGACCATCATATTATTGCTGAATATTACTTTGGTGTTTTCGGAGATGATTTATGTTGTTTATGGGCTAGTGGGCTTGCATATCATAGTACTTTTATTGTTTTCAAATCACTGAACCATAAAAAATACATTATAAATACAACATAAAAACTACCTCCAATTGTTCGTACAGCATCGAAACTTTGAAATTATCGTTTGTAACGATTTAAAAATTTAAAATTACAGTATCAACCTGAGTCATTTGTAAACAACATTTGTCATGTTTAAACAACAGTTGTCATGTTTTAACAACATTTGTCATGGTTAAAAACACTTGTCATGTTTAAGCAACATTTGTCATGTTTTAACAACAGTTGTCATGTTTTAACATCATTTGTCATGTTTTACAACATTTTTCATGTTTTACAACATTTGTCATGTTTAATATTATTTGTCATGTTTCAACAACATTTGTCATTTTATTGTAGTCCGTCCGTCATGTACTGACTGTTATAATTATGCAACGTCATTGTATAGAATTATTGAAGACACTGTTGATTGGCAAACGGCTCGGGTAAGACATTGTACGCAGTTGTTGGGTTTCATTTTAATAGGCTATATAATGAATTTACTTGAAAATAAAGTGGTTACGAAAGAAAAAAAAACACAAATAAAACGACAGTTAAAAGAAAACATAACGTCCTGAAATTTAGAAATTTGGCTTAACTGTTTATGAACATTTGCACCATCATGAGTCTCTTTACCCGTTTTTTTTTTTTTAATTATGTCTTACTTACTGTTCTTCACTGAAATTGTTATCAGGTTTGATTAAAAGTTCGAATATTGTAGCTTGATTGATAAAATGGTGTGTTTACAGTAAAGATAATCCCCCTTTAAATACATAACGATCAACACGATTATGTTGCGGTGGTGTGATTCCCTTTAATACGAAATACATTTTTTTTATCTGTCTGAAAGAGCATTGTTATTAAATGCGTGCATTGCATATTTCTTATCCAAATTAACAAACTGTTCGCCTTCATCAACATTTTCTATCATATCTGTGTATCTACGTGTGCTTGTTCATTTAAAGCCTTGTAGTTTACCTTTCAAAACGAAAATAATAAATCATCAGAGAGATACATGAATTATCAAGATTGAAATACAGTAAGAAAACGATCATGTATATAATATAAATAATTGTAAAACCTAATTGTATTCACAGAATAACTGCTACAATTTTGGAGGGAATTTGGTTGAACTAGAAACAAAAGAGGAGAATGATTTCATTGAGAATACATTAACTGACAGAAATGCTGTAATGTGTAAGGTGGACCTTTTGTCCTATGACATTAGAAAAATATCACTCTTACCGTATGATAAACTGCTAAAACGACTCGGTCACAAAATGGGATTCAATTATAGAAAGACAACTACAACATGTAACAGCCTGCTATGAACTGATAATACTCTTTGTGTGACATGCGTCAAAATACAGTCCTACAAGATGAAAGGCTTCTGATCGTATTTACCTTTGTTAAAAGATACAATGAGGACAAATATACATAATGATCACTGGTATTAAAGAGATAATCGTAACTGGAATTACAATTATCCCAATATTGCGACGGCAGATATAGGTAGAATCTTTTTTCTCAAATGTAGCATGTTTTTGTCAATAGTTACTCAGCTGCAAGGCTTTTCTATACCTTTACATTATATTTGAATCGTAACGGTGCACTGGAATTGTTAAAGCGCTTTAAAAATTGCTGTTGAAAAATTAGTGTTGATAATCGTGACTCTATGGATTTTTTCTTGTTTGATATTCGTAATTTTTGTATTGGATAATAGTCAGTCAGGGGCATTATTTAAACAAGTAACTTTTAAAATTACCTATATAAGTAATGTTGAAAACGAGGCTATTTTAAAAATTACTTCTATTAATATAAATATTATTTTTTATAGGTGACCAATTATACAAATTTTACTAGTTTTAACAAATGTTTACAGACATCTGGTTATTTTTCCCATGAAATATAAAATGTAATCCTTCTGAAACACTAATTGCTTTTCTGACGCACTTAACTTTGATATCGACGCTTCTTGGTCAAACATTGGTCTCTTGGGACTATTAAAATATCGTTTTCCTTCAAAATCTTGAAGTTATTTATAATTTGTAACCCAAAACAATTACATATGTTCCTAAAATAAGTGTTATTACTAATTCTTTCAAAGATGTACAATATAACTTATTCAAGTAACATTTTTGTCATTATTTTTAAAGTAACCCTTTATGTCTTCTCAAATCTTACAAATTCTAAAGTTTATGATATAAAATGATGTAAAAATTCATGAAAACTACATTTAGTCCCTGCTTTTATTGAAATTTAAAATAACTCTATTGAGTAATTTTATATTTTTTAAAAACAAAAATAACCTATATAAGTAACAAAAAAGTTACTTGTTTAAGTAACGGCCCTGACTGATAGTAACTGAAAAATAATAAATGTGTCTTTCAGCATTTCAATGGTATTTTGTGTGTTAAAATGCAAATGTCCAGTTAATAGATGATATTAACGGAAAATGAAAATAAATGAAGAAACTTACAAGTTAATATCTATTACAAATTTACTTGTATATCTCGATTTATGGTCGTTTTTCAACAAAACCATGATTTCTTGTCCCAGCCCCTTTAAAAAAAACTGTATTTAATCTTTACAAGAAAGTTTTTGTGCAGTCAGTACATGGAATTAAATTTAACATTTTTAAGCAAAGAAACATACAATTTTTAGAGGGATTAATAAGCCATTTATTCCTGAATGATTCAAAATAACCCAAAAAGCATGACCCTAGACGCCCTATTCAACATTCATTCGAAATGTTTGCAGGAGATATACACAAAAGGGTCTTACAAAAGAAGTTATGCTTTGATAACGGCAGTTTAAATGTTGGAATAAAAAGATCACATCATATAGACCAGAGTAATACCGTATTTTATTGTCAATATTTACTACGAAACGGTTTAAATCTTCTTCAGTATCTGGTTTTAAAATTATGAAAAAAATATCAGTGCATGTGCAGCTTAGTATGTGAGTCACATGAGTTACGAAATAAGTATTGGAGATTTTGTATTTTTTTTTAAATATATTCGTGCAAAACAAAGAACAACGGTTAGTTTCATGTAATTTCATATAATTTCATGTATGTTATCAACATAGAATAGGGTCAAACTGTCTCTGGCGAATACTTAACGTTATTCCTACTTCATTATGGCATAATAGGGTATGGTCTAGAATTGAATCAGCAGTGGCTTTCCGTGGGAGAAAAAGCATATAAAGCAACCTGCAATAAATGATTTAAAACAATATTTTCTACATTTACTATGTTTTTATTCAGGATAAATCAATGTTTTTAATCACTCTGATGTAGGGTGACACATGCGTTCCGCCCGACAATTATTGCCATATATCATAACTTCCTTTAAAATTGCCTCTTCGCTTATACCCATATTTTGTGACGTTCCTAGTTCTTGGAGTTTTCTGTATTTTAACATAGTTCTCATTTCCAAATTTCTCAAAGCTTGTTCAACCTTTCAATTTTATGATATAATAGTATGTAGCTGTTTTCATTAGAACTATTAATAATATATGCACAAAAAAATGTAACACACACACACACACACACACACAAATACAGAACCGGAATAAGCACTAGACAAAATCCTTTGGGAATAACAGATATAACATCAAAACCAAATACATGAATTTGGGATAGATAAGTACCGTGACACGTCTTAATCTTCCGTCGCCATATTGGGATAATCTAATTGCATTTACGATTATCCCTTTAATACCAGTGATGATACAAGTCCTCAAGAATGAATACTTATACTAGCAAAGTAGAAATATCTGTCCCTAGTTAGATGGTTAAATTTCTGTTTTTCAATCGGTACATTATGTAGATTTTAATATATCAGTTACACATGTTACATGTAATGCTGACATTCTGCCTTACTAGAAATATAATCTAGAACCAATTTGTGCGATTGCAAAACCTTTATAGATGACAATACGTTATTTAAAATGTCCGCATTATACTGAAACACATTCTCATAATTTTCAGATACCGTATATTTTCGGGGAGGATATAAGTTCAATGCTAACAACGTTATCAGATGGATAAATAGTCCAAGTCTTGCAATAACGTTCAGAGATTGGGCAGCAGGTGAACCAAACAGTCTGTGTCTTGGATTCTACGGGCACGTTAACTTTCAATGGATTGATTGTCCATGTAACTGGTTGAAGTCTTATATTTGCGATTTTAAGGAATATAATGTATTGAATGAATATAAACATGATAAACTCATAGGAACTATAAAGTATGCATGCAATATTGTAAGATTCGTGCCTTTTCCTATTTTTTTAGCATTTGGCTGCACAAAAATGTACCAGTTTGTTTTGTTTGTTAAATATGTTTGATAATATCGGAACGTTTACATGTATGTTTGACACAAACTCACACATTTAAATCAAATGTTTGATTAAGCTAAAGCAAACTATACAGTGAAACATAACGTAATAATTAAAACTTTAGATTATTAAAAAAATATTCAAAATGTCATTATATTATTTATTAAATTGAAATACTGTTCCAATTATAAAAGCATTTACCACGAATTAGAACATCTTTATACAAATGCGTTCTTTTCGGTCATTGATACACAGTTCCTAATAAAATATCACTTTCCGGTCAAAATTAGATGGATATTGAGGCGACAACAGACACACATCTATCAAAGTCCCTTCTTGTCTGTGTGGTTTATTTTTCATAAGAAGTAGAATGCATACACAACCATTCATATATTGCAACGTCATACATCTAGACATTACTTATGCAGGGTATCGAAGTTACCTACACTGCCAGTATTTGTAGGTCATATATCCCAATAACTTTACAATTATTTAAATTAAACTGATACTTGAAAATCGGCTTTGTTTATTTATTTTTTTCTTGAAGTTGCAAAAGAGGAACGAAAGATACAAGATGGACAGTCAAACTCATAGAATGAAATAAACTGACAACGCCTTGGCTAAAAATAAAAAGACACACAGACAATTAAAAGTACATTAGACACAATATACGCAACAAAAGACTAAGCAAAACAAACCACACCAAAAACTGGGGTTGGTCTCAGGTGCTGCAACAGTTGGACGAATTAAAAAAAGTATTTACGAAGTTAAGTTGCAATGTAACAATGAAGGCAACGAACCAATAGTGATAATGTGTTATGATGATAGAAATAATATAAAGTTTTAAAAATATAAATTACTGCACCATTACAAATAAATTTTGCAATTGAAATATCTTATGTAATGCAACATTTGAACAAGTGGGAGGTTTAGTTAGCAATAATCAGGTTGACCTTACACATTTCTTCAGACGATGCACTTTTTAAATCAGAAATATGACAGTTGTTTCTTTTATTTTGTTAATTAAGCTAAATTTTATCAGTTTTTGATAAAGTCTCATTTCTTATTAACTCTGAGTTATGCTGATTATATGAGTTTGAGTGGTAATATAAAATTGATATGATTAATCCTTTTATATATGCATATTGTATATCATTTGAACGATATCAGTACATTTTTAACGTATACATAATAACATTCTCATTCTTATTGTTTGGTTTCAAATTACTCCCCCCCCCCCTATTTTTTCGTTAATGCATTGTTTGCAAATTGTAAATTCTCCAGTTGTGTTATAAATTAATGAAACGTTCTGATGTCGTTTAATCTGTGCAAGTTTTAACGACAAATCCACTTATAGTTTTAAGAATCAAAAACAAGCAAATAGTCTTATAGAACTGTTTTGTAACAGACCGTGAATAATTGACCGTGTTAATAGTATTACGCATTACCAGTGAGTACATTTTGGAAAAATAAAAAAAAATAACATATTCAATAAAGTGTTTTTAATAATTGTTTAAATTTCATCCTACCCTTTTTGTACTTTAGTTTACTTTATATTTAACCCATTAACAATCGACTATATGAAAATTATTGGCTTCCTGTTATTCAAAAGTGTAATGGATTTGTATTTGTATAGATATAAAATAAATATATTTTTTATCAGAATAAAAACAAGTTAAATGGAAAAATTTTAGTAACGTACGTAGATCTTACTACTTCCAGACTATTTGAAAATTACAAGGTTGCACTATTCCTTTGTATTGAAAATATATCTCCATCGTATGGATTCAATAGGAAGTCAAATATAAATTTGTTCAAACCAGCCTGTTAACAATTGATACTAAACAATACATGGGGTCAAACTAGTACACTAAAAGGTTTATATATTCATTACATTAGTATGTTCCAGGTACGAGTTAGTGTATGCATTGTATATTGTAATCGTTAATAATATTTGACGATTTGGGTTAGACAAAGAGACACTACTGTTTTCATCTTGATACTTGTAAGATGTTGGTCATGGTATATTACTATAACAAACAAACCATGACCAACAAACCATGACCAACAAACAAAGACCAACATCTTACAAGTATCAAGAGGAAAACAGTAGTGTCTCTTTGTCTAACCCAAATTGCCAAATATTACTGATGGAAACAAAAATCCTACAGTACTGTTTCTTCCTCGACCATCCTATACTAAATACATACAAAACCTGCCTCAGTTTTTAATGTAAATATTATGTTTATGTTGTACGAGTTGGTCATGTAAGTTATATGGATGCCTCTCGTTAACTAATGTTTCTGTATCAATTTCAAAGTTTTATTTCTATTGGACATGTTGTATAAATTTGAAAATGTTACAGGAAATTACCAAAAAAAAATGTAAGACATTGCGTTTCAAATGCCCTATAATACACATTTTGTTTTGTTTATTGGAAGATATAATGTTTATATTACATATCATATTATGTCAGGTTTTGTCAATTACCCTTGTTGTTTTTTTTTTTTTGTTTGTTTTATATTAGACAAAATCAATCGTAAATATGTGTTTTTTCGGTGATAATTATATAAATAGGATCAGTTTATCAAACTTTTAAAAAAAGGCAACAGTAGTATCGCGTTGTTCGAGATTCATAAATCGATTGAGAAAAAAAACAGATCCGTGTTACAAACTAAAATTGAGGTAAACACAATAAATATAAGAGGAGAACTACAACACAACAGAAACACAACATTAAAATGTAACACACACAGAAATGAACTATTATATAGCAATGACCATTTTCCTAACTTGGTACAGGACATTTTAATAACAAAAAATAGTTGGTTGAAGTTGGTTTTGTGGCATGCCAAACCTTGAATCGGAACCTAATATTATAATATTTCTACATCTATCATATAGGTTTAATTCTAGAAAATTAGTTAAGGTATGTATACGAGCTTATGAAAGAGATGAACAGTATAATGTTATCTAATTTCAAATAGGAATTTAAGAATTTAGTATGTTATGTTGACGACGACAAATACGTTACAGTGATGTTAATAAAGCATTGATATGCACTAGTGCAAGTCAGAAAATATGTTGCTGACATTGATGAAGTCCATAATTAAGTCAAGTGAAGCAATGCCTGAATTGACAATAACACATATTAAATTGATGATGTATAACAATCTGTTAATTGTAGAAATAAAAAAGTGTACATGGTTGTTAAAAACTATTTGTACACTTTATAACAAATCTCTGATCATTTTTTTTTCATTACTTTTAAAGATAACGGAAATTTAAAATGTGAAAATTTGACGAACTCAATTTATATAACACTGCTCAACGATGAATTATTTTTCGAAGATGACTTACAGCATGAACAATACCATTATCGGTCATGACAACTCATAACCGCAATTTTTCGAATTCAGTAATGAATCCATAAATACAAACACAGATACATACTTTGACACTGTAATACAAGAATGACAACATAATCTGCTTTGACACGAAAAAAAGGTAACATAATAAAAAATAACCAGAACACGTGGTATCTACTTAAACAAATTAGTTTTGGTATTTATTAATACCATTTTATCCCGAATGTTGTATATAAAAAGAATAAACAATACAGCATTTATGGTCAACAGTTTAAAAAAAAATATGGTTACAACGAATAGCATAAAAAGCAAATTTTATTTTCAGTTGCATTCGATTCAATCTATTGTTTAGTTTTCAGTCGGTAAATTGAAATCTGTTAACGCGCTGTTTTTTTTTTTTTTTTTTTTTTTTTTTCTTGACCGTTTATGATTCAAACAAAGCATAAAAAAAATTGCTATTCTAAACATGTGTTTTTTCTACATACACTGCTTATCCTTAGATACATGTACAATAATAAAATGAACATAATGTTCGTCAATGAGGCAACTTTTCACTACACGTACAATTAAAAGTATATGCATAAAGTATAAGTATCTTTAAAGTCTTCTGTTCTAATTCTATTTAATTTCTGTAAGATTAAGTACAAATCAGGTAAATTATATGCTGTTTGAATTCTTTATTTTACATAGCTAAATGTATAGTGGAGGGAAGACATCTCAAAAACATGTTATCTGCGCCGCATGTTTGCGCCGGTCCCAAATCAGGAGCCCGTGGCATTTATTAGTCTTGTGTTAAAGCCTGTATCATTTTATATCTTTCGGTTTTTGTGGTACGTCCATTTTCATTCAAATGGCACACCATGGACATTTTTGTTTATGGGCCGATCGAAGCCCGCGTCCTGCTGTATTCCAGACCATAGCGGCATATGTATAATTTCAAATGTCCAGTCTCAATTTATTTGACCGTGGTCATGAAGCAAATCTCAATTGAAACGTTATTCTAGAGCTAGCTCAAAGTACGTTGATTTTGTTGAACGAGGAATACTGCTTTCTTAAAAGTTGCTAAGACAGGGCTATGAATCAATCAAATTAAGGTCATCACTCAAGAAATGTTACGGTCGCCATCATGAGCTGATTGACCATTATAACAAAAGTGTGTCAGAAATCATATCTGATATTCTCCCTCAGTCATAATAACCTGTCATCTTTACCGAACTGGACAAAGAAATAACACGACGGGTGCCGTATACGGTGCATAAAATGCCTATCCTTCCGGAGCACCTGATTTCACTCCCGGGTTTTAGTGGGGTTCGTGTTGTTTCTTATTTATTATTTATAACTGTTGATGTAAACGTTCTTTGTGTTAAGAGTCTTTGTTTACTCCTTGGTTTTGATTGGTATTGTCTTATTGCATTACATTAGTTTGTGTTTGTAACCATTAGTTGATTTTATCACCATACGATCTGTATAAATATTAGCACTGTCAATGTATAATTACTTCAAATACAGAATGTTCAATTTGGAGATTGTTAACAAGTGTGATCAAGATTTCAAATGAAATACTAATGTTTTGAGCTGTATTTGCTATTATTCAAAACAAAGAAATGTAATCGAAAAATAAAACATTGAAGTTCACACATCAATACATTAGATAAACAATGTATCGAGGTACTTGATCTACAAGTAAAGTAAATAAATACATTTTGAAAACTATAAGTGTCAACAAGAAGTGTCATCAGTTCAAACAACGAGATTATATTGGACGTTGCTTGTCGCGTTTTATAGCAGTATACCATATATTTGTTTTGCATTACGACATGAAATTTTATATCATAAGGATATACCGGTAGATTGATTAGTTCATTTACTTATCAGTTCGTCTGGGAAAACACGTAAATTCATAAAAGAGTATGATTTCGAAGAATACGACAATAACTGTCATTATTTTGTTATTACCAGTATTAGTGAGTGTAATGGCCGTGAAATTTACTATAGATTACAATCAGCAAATATTTCAAAGCTTGAACACAATTGACATGTACTCAGATAATACAGTGGATTGTGCTAAGTTGTGCTCTACACATAACAAATGTTGTGTAGCAAGTTTTGAAAAACTCAAATCAAGCTGTCGGATAGATACTTCTGAAGATTGTTTTATTACGACCCGTACAAACACTGGATGTGATGTCTTGCACAGAAAGGCTTATGGTAAGCTGATTATGTCATTGTTAAATATATTAAATTAGCAGACTCACAAGAGATATGAATACAAAAATATTTGAACCTAGTTGAACAAATCAAACTTCTTATTTCAAGATTTTATTTTAGATACGGAACAAGTAAGTATACTTGTAGTCTTCTGTCTTCAAAAATACAAAGTATCATACACGTTTGAGAAATCAGCAGCTTAAAGATCAATCTGTTTAAAGTTTACTCAGCTAAATGCTATAATTTTAGTTTTATTAAAATATTTTAAATTTTTAGCGCGTTAAATTTGTTGAAATGTGCACAGTCCTAAGTCAGGAATCTGATGTACAGTAGTTGTCGTTTGTTTATGTAATATATACGTCTTTCTCGTTTCTCGTTTTTTTTTATATAGATTAGACCGTTAGTTTCCCGTTTGAATGGTTTTACAATAGTAATTTTGGGGCACTTTATAGCTTTTTGTTCGGTGTGAGTCAAGGCTCCGTGTTGAAGGTCGTACATTTCCCTATAATGGTTTACCTTTATAAATTATTATTTGAATGGAGAGTTGTCTCATTGGCACTCACACCACATCTTCCTATATCTACTCATTCCAATTGTATTTCAATACATATATATATAACATGTATAAACACGTTGTATAGCTAAGTGCAGCTCTCAAATATATGCTTTTATCCTCCAATTGGGTGTTCTACTATACATATACAGCCCTACAGATATCGCATTGCTGTATCTATATAGTATAAATATATTGCTTAATAGCTCCACCCACTCCCGGACTGAGTATTGTATGAACCTGCGTGACCTCATAATGTGTATTGCAGTCGCATTCCAATTTCGTATCAATTGCGAATTAACAATTACTTTTATTCGTTCTGTTTGTTTTCAAACATTTCTTAAGAGCAATATCACACCAATGTTCTGATAACATACACACATGAACAACAGTCTTTTCTACGATGACAACTTTCGATTTAAAAACTTAAATTTGTATGATTGTGTAACAAAAACAACCATGTCAATTACAGCAAGCTTGTTTAGTGAATGTCGAGTCTGAAGTGTAGGACAACTCGTACACTCCTGCTTCAAATTGGACACTGTTTTGTTAATTGTTTTACTGTTGAAATTAGTTGTTATGTTAAAATAGATAATTTTTCACCATGAGTGATGTATTATTGTTGACCATTCGAGATTCTTTTTTTTTTTTTTTGTGAACCCGTCTTCAGCTGAATGTGTGATTACTGTATCGTATTACTACACGGACCTCAAGGGATTTCAAATCGAAAATAAATGCAAAATATGTGGTTTTGTGTCTTTTAAAACACAAATAATATACAGAATCAATTGCAGGATAAAGACAATAACTGTTTAGTGTCTTCAGATAGGAGCTGTATTTGTACTCGGCTCGAAACAGGTGTTATAGCTCACTAAAAGCTCGCATACACCTTATTTCCTAGCCTCGTACAAATACACCTGATATTAAAAGGCACTAAACACTTATTGCCTATAAATCTACAAAATGCGGCAATTAAAACTGAAATATAAAAATGTTGACTGTTTTTGGCAAAATCTATTGCAGTTTGGTGTCCTAAATTATCTTCTAAATACTACTTTATATGGCCTTTTTCTTTTATTTGATTGTCACTGACTTTTTTGTAGACGAAACACATCTCAAAGAATAGAGTAAGATTATGTAAATAAGTGCAGTAAGATAAAAATCAAAATAAGTACTGAAATAAGCGATAATAACTGTTAACTATAACTTGGAATCACATGATACAAAAAACAAATAGATATTAAAAACCAATTGTTAAAAGGGCAATTAAAAGTCTTTTAACATCAATTGCTATGTTAATAACAAGCGTATTTCGGTGAACTCAAAGTCACTCACTATTGGCGTCCAATGATAGATCTCTACGTAATAAACAACAAAACGGTTTTATATACTTTTGTCTGAAATAATGGAGACAATATGTACTTTCGCGTTAAAAAAATGTTACTGTCAGTTTCATATTTCAGTTTTCCTTTTGCTCGATGGCCAAACATACAGTCACCGTTTTTATCAAATGAAAGATAATTTGTTATTTCTGGTAAAATCAATGGTTTCATAAGTTGACTTACTTTTCAAATATTCCGAAAAGATATTGTTACTCTATCTTGCTTTTAAAGGAAGTTAAAATCACGATACAAAAAAATCTAATACAAAAAAGGGAAACAGATCTCATAGGGAATCTCAGTATCGTGTCATCGTTACGTTTGATGTGTTTGACATTGTATTTTTTTTTTTTTTATTTCATTAGTGAATTGACCATTTTGAATGAGACTCTGACTTTGATAGTTTTGTTATTTTACTTTTTTATGACAGTCCCTCCATCGTGTACTAACTGTTATGGTTATTCAACGTCAACGTATACAGTTTTTGAAGACCAGGTTGATTGGAAAACGGCTCGGGTAAGTTATGTATACTGTTACGGGATGCAATTTTAAATGTATGAAACGAATTTAACTTAACCATATCCCGACAAAACCAAAAATATCGGTAACAGATTACAATACTGTTCAATATATGAGAAATTCTGCTTTACAAAATATCAAAATGTCTAAAATGTTAGGAATAATAGTACAAAACATTACAGATATTGCGTTTGTGCATACGTTTGAAATGAAAACGTAGCACCATGATACAACAAATCATTATTTGGGACCGATACTTTAATACAGAGCAGGGTCATTTATCATGTTTATGTTTGATTAATATCCTACCCTTCCAGCTGTATATACGTCCGGGCTAGTAAACTTTTATAGCTATGGACTCAATTCAGAAAATTAAAATGGCGGCTCTGGGTGGCCATTTTGAAATCATCTCCAAAATTTATCAAAAATTATTAAAAGAATATATAACTTTACCAATTTTGATAACCTTTCGTATATTCTTATGACAAAGACTATCAACTAAGGACATTTGAAGTATTAGTGGCCATCTTGAATGCAAATTAAATTTCCAATATATCATTATTCGCTATCCTAAATTATTATTTGAATTTATACTTTTTTTTTCTTTTTAAGCATTTACAACTAGTTTTGCTAATAATTTATTTATCACTGTTACTATTCATATAGGATATATTCACCAAGTGCTCAAATAAGGCATGTATATGTTGACAAAATAAATATATCTACAGAAATACATAAGTTCTTTTACTTGCAGTTAGCATATAAGGCTTAGTTACTTTTTACCACAAAAAAAAAACATGCATGTATACAATATGAGTTATGACCACTCGATGTCGAAAAGGAAAAATAGGTAGGTATTTGAATCAATGGAGCTGATAAACTTAATAACAAATAGACTAGAAAGAATTTCGAAACGTTAAGAAAGGACACTTGAGGATTTTCAAAGCCAAGCAAATACAAAAAGAAAAGACATTTGAGCTGGTAATCAGTCATTTTTTGTAAGCATACAAGTGTTCGAAGTTGATGAAGGCCATGTAATGGGAAAGACACTCCAGAATCACAGGACAAAAGGTACTAATCCTGTTAAAGCAAACCTTCAGAATAAAATATATTTTGTCAGGAAAAACGAAACAAAGTCTTAGATGAGTCACTGATTGAAAATACCAGTAAAATTATAAACAGACACAGTTGTGATGAACCAACAGAAACAATGATTGCAGAGAGTTTTTTTTTCTTTTTTTTTGTGATAAGGTATCTGACTATCATCATGAAGCATCGACAATTATGAGCGACAGTAGAGTAAGTGACTGTCACCTGAACTGCTAACCATTGTTCTTTTTGCCAGACCCAGTACTAGAGATTAATATTTCAGTAGTAGATATCATGCTAAATGTTTGTTAAAACTGAACGAAAAGGCAATAAGACAGAATTCAAAAACACAAAAGGAAAGTTGGGTCTGTTATCCATAAAATGTGGCTTGTCAAAATGATAGAAAACAGTGATGGTTCACAGTTTGGAACAGATATTGTTTTAATATTTAAAATTACTGATATCAGTAAATTGTACAGTAAACTTTCCTCGTAAGAGTGAGTTGTCAAGGAAGGAATGAATAATACAGCACTTCTGAAAAATTGAATACTAGCTGCCATAGATGATTTGCAAGCACACACGAAAGGTTGCGTCTTTCTCCTGATTTTCAAAGAAAATGTTTGGGGAAGTTCTGAAACAGGCCATGTCTTATAGTCTTAATGGTGAAGGCCTCATCATTATAGTCAAAGTAGCTGGAATAGTTTGAAGAGTTAAGCTTGCTACTATAAAAAGGAACATTCAATGTAGGCTTTCAAAATGAATCAGTTCAACAAACATTGAGACATGTTACTCTCTATCTGAGAACTGATAAGTTGTAGTTGTATCTTTTCGACGACGAGTTGCACAATTGAACTATTATAGCAGAGAAATGATAAGCGTTGTCTGCCAATCAACGATAATACTGGACTGTCTCGATGTTTGGTCATCCTGTATCATTCCTGCTACTGAAACTTATGTCTGTTGAAATGATCTATGTTAACAGGTGTTATTGAGTGTCCCTGTAAAGCTATTCTTAGTATCAAGCATATATATTACGCCTGCTATGGCTATGCTGATGCCTTAATTTTCACCCTTTTATTTTGAGGTCTGTTTCAGAGCTTCACAAATACCTTCATTGAAAATCAAGAGAACTAATTTACCTTGCGTGTATGCTCGCAGATAATATGGCAGCTACATTCCAATTTTGTTAGATTTTGTTGTATCAGTTCTTCCTTCTATGATAGCTGCAAGTTGTCCAAGGCTTTTACTGTGCAATTTTGCGTGACCTGCAAGCTTGGTGATTGGTACAATATACCATACCGTGTGCCGTCAATGTATTTTATTATTTTGGAAAGCACAACTCCAAGGATAAAAGATTTCTTGCTTTCTTTCTGTATATTTTATCCTGCCTATTTGTTATGTTGTCAAGTGTTATCACTCATTAAGCATGATACTAGTGTTTTGACTTCTCCAGCACTTACTTTGGCTTAGAGAATATTGTCTTGTAGTATAGGTGCACAGTCATGTCCTACATACAAATGCTTATGCAACATGGAGATCTTCAGATACATCATCATAGAAAAAATACACTGCAGTCTATGTTTTTGTTGATCCAGTACCACTTTACAGTGTCTGGTTGTTTTTTCTTTCAATTGACAACTTATCTTCAACATCTGAAGTATGTTTTTACTTTAACTGATAAAATATTTTGAGATCTGGAAATTTTTTTGACAGGATTTGTGCCATTTTGCCTTGTGATTCTGGAGTGCTTCTGCAGTTCCATAGCCTTCAATCGACAGGTTAAAATTGAGTAAAAGGAAAACCAATGCAAGCCCAAACATCTTCGTATGCTTGCATCAAAGGAGTGATTGCCAGCTCAAATGTATACGTTTGTTCTATTTGTATCTGCTTGCCGTTGCAAACCCTCACATGTCCTCTGTTGCCGTTACACACATTCCTTCCAGTCTATTCGTCCATTATGTTCTTCTGATATCTGGCTCCAGTGTTTCCGAAATCTACAATTTTGATCTACAAATTTCGGTCATAAATTATATCATTTATACGAAATTTCTGTTTTAAAAAGTTACTTACATGACTTAGGCAAACGAGTAAGTAACAGAAATTTTGATACTGATATCTTTATTTCGTAAACATGTGCGTGCCTTATCTGACCATTTTGTGAATATCCAATATAAATTAGCCAAACAAGTATTGATGCAAACAGTGTTAACAGTATTAAGTTGTACTTCTCTGTGTAATTGTGGAGGACAATGTGCTAGAATATGATAGACAGAAACAGCTGTTGTGTGGTTTGACAAAACATGTACATTTTATGAGGTGTCGGACATAAGGTACTTTCTCCTTTCTCCCCCTCTCTCTGTCTCCCTTAACCCTGTCCGCCCCCTCATTTCATTCATAGTGAGATATTTTTAACGTCAATTGATCTTTTTATGACATTACTTGTATGATATGAAACTCATTATGGATGCAATCAAGGTTTTTGAAAGTTATTTTAAGTTAACAATATCAACAAAACGAATTATCATATAATCAGCCAATTATTATAAATGACAGGTATACAAATATGTTTGTATATTTTAAACAATGTACATATAATTGTTAACCGTGTCCGAAAATTTAGAAATGATCGATGTAAACTTGTCGCTCCTTTAAATAAACTTATTCTAAACAGTTACCTATTCAACATTGTCATAGAATCATTGAATATTGTTTTTATTGGTATAAATATTGATTTTGTTATCAGTAAATTGAGAGCCAACTAAATATTACTAGTATGTTATATATATATACATATAGTAATTACATGGATCTACAATCTGTCGATACATGTAACTTGGCATTGCACAAGGTCATGTTTTTCTCTGGCTGTTTATGACGTCTTTACACTAAATCCATTGGATGTTGGATGTGTACGGAGTGATAGTTTAGGCTTAGATGCATGATTTTTTTTTAGTTGTTAGTGGCTTGGAACTAGCTCTCAGATAACTGCGAGTACTCTCAGATCTGTTCATTGTGTCTTTTTGTGTCGGGATTTATAAGTACTCGGCCACGTCCACTTTTTGTCAATCTGATGAGTTAAACCTTTTCCAACTGATTTTTATAGTTCATTCTTATGTTGTACTGTTATAACATTGTCCCAGGTTAGGGGGAGGGTTGGGATCCCGCTTATATATTTAACCCCGCCACATTATTTATGTATGTGCCTGTCCCAAGTCAGGAGCCTGTAATTCAGTAGTTGTCGTTTGTTTATGTGTTACATATTTGTTTTTCGTTCATTTTTTTTTTACATTAACAAGGCCGTTATTTTTCTCGTTTGAATTGTTTTACATTGCCTTATCGGGCCTTTTATAGCTGACTATGCGGTATGGGCTTTGCTCATCGTTGAAGGCCGTACGTTGACCTATAGTTGTTATTGCCTGTGTCATTTTCGTCTTTTGTGGATAGTTGTCTCATTGGCAATCATACCACATCTTCTTTTTTCTATATAATGCATATTTATTTTTACCAAATTATGACTTTAGAGTCGTCTACCTATTTTGGCTTAAGAATTTCAAGATTTTTTAAGATGGCCGCCATTCAACATGGGTAACATTTTCAAAAGAAAAATTCAACAAGGCAATTGAAATCCGCACTGTTATTCTATTTACCACGTTTCATGTCAATATCTTCTCTAATAGAATTGTCATAATATTTATTTATAGAGACTAACATCTGCCATGTTAAAAATGACCGCCTCCTCCGCCAAATTCGACTTCAGAGTGGGTCTATAGCTTAACATGTTGTCCATGATATATACTACTAATATGCCAAATTTCATGCTTTTACCACAATCTGAGATATTTTGTCAAAAATCGGCACAAATCGAATGGACTATAATATATTTATACACGATACACATACACGTAACGTCACTGCAGAATATGCGCTCAATGTCTTAATACATTATAATGTCATTTGCTACCAAACAAAGAAAATAATATGCCTTACTGTTATTTATCACAGAAATATATTATTTGTAGAGATACAAAAAAAAAAAAGATGTTGTCCTGATTTAGCATGTTTAGGGTTATTTTCGCAATTTGATTGGCTGATATTGTCCTAATCAATTTGAGCACATTTTTTCAATACGCCAATTTGAAATATACTGAACTTATCAAACATGAGTTGCTTGATAGTCCTAATAATTTTCATTTATCACAGCTTTAGATTTTAAAAATATTCAGATATATTTGCTCGAAATTGTCCTAAAACTTTAATTTTAATATGATGATATGTAATATAACAAAATCAGAATAAATTTGATACATAATGTGCAAAAGTCGTAATATGAGAATGTATAGGGTCAATTAAATTTATATCGGGTTTCGCCTAATTCTTTTATTAGAAAATTTGCACGCTGTGTAACTAACATTGGCAATAGTCCTGGTATCTATGATTAGTTTATTTACGATGTGAACATTTGTTTCAATCTTTTGCATATAATCAGGATAATTGCTACAGCATAGGAGGGCAATTAGCTGAACTAGAAACGAAAGGAGAGAATGATTTCATCAAGAATACTTTATTTGTCAGGAACTCTAGCGCTGGTAGGAACAATCTTATATTGTGTAGATTTTAAAGAGATTTCTAGAAGTTTAACTAGAACGGAGATGTAATGTTCTTCGCAACAACAAAGAAGTCAGACAATATTAGAGAATTAACTTGATTGCCAATAAAGTTCACAGATTTACAGATCCTTATTCCGTCTTTAACGCAAAGCAAAGCTTATATCGTATTGTAAACTTGTATAAAAGACACATGAGAACCTTTTTAGACATAATGCAGCTCACAAAACATACTTGTTTGACAACGTCAACAGGTTCCTGAGTTTAAATTGACACAAAACATGTAATGCGTTAAGTTAATTATTATCATGTTCATAAAGTGTTCCATTCTTATCAAAACTTATCATATTGTCGATTCAAAACGAATAAACAGATCTTCTGAGTAGCATATTTACATACACAAATTGCATTTAAACACCACGCCATCGCTGGCTTCATATCAATTATGTCAATATACCCGATTTCAAAATATTTCATCTTCTAGTAGCAAGGTTGTATAACGAGATCATGGGTTAAAACGATAGACAAAAATACGAATTACTCCTTAAAGTAAATGTTCGTCAAAGTATTTTGATAAACATGATAAATTAGCAGTCATTTTTTTTTTACATTTTTTCAAAAATGTTTTGTGAAAACATTGATTATGGTTTGCATTCGAATATACCTTAGTGTAAAACATCCTTGTCATAAGAATTAGATTTCAATAGAACGACCTGCAAATACAATCTTCCAAATCATGCTGAAATTGCTTGTAACGCTTATTAAGAACATTGTGAAAGAAGCAAATTCAACTAACTCTAAAACACTCACATATCTGCTACTGGTATTTACCTTCCATAAAACTGAAAGTTTACAAAGGAAAATACAAAAGTCGTTGATTTGAGTTATTCAACGACGTTAATTTGTAATGTATACATGTATTTGCAAGTCAATATCTCAATCAGTCATGATTGAATCTTGAGGGTCTTTGAGTTAAAATACACTTTTAGTCGGCGAAGTCTACGTGCTTGGCTTAACCGTTTATACATAAGTCAGTGAAAAGGAATAATATATAGAGGAATAAAAAAATAATAGTAAAGAATCGACAGTGTAATTTGTCGATAACATGAACAAGATACATGTAGTACTCTTTTATTTCAAACCTGGAATGGAAATTTAAATTCGTAATGACTAGTGTCTTGAGTATGCTACCTTTTACAGATAATCATATTTTATATTTTTCAGCTGATGCATATTTTCTTGGAGGCTACAAGTTTAATCCAAGCGACGGTTTCAGATGGATCAGTACTCCAAGTCAATCATGGACATTTAAGGATTTTGGGACCGGTGAACCAAGCAATCCTACTGAGATGTGTCTTGGATCCTTTGAGCCGATTGGTTTTCAATGGGCCGATGTACCATGTGACTGGCTGAGGTCTTATATTTGCGAATTTTCAGATTAAAATACACTGCATTCTTTTTGATCAAAATGTTTTTATTCTTCCGATCAGGATGAGTTTCAAAGGAAATTATTTTATGACTTCATTTCATATTTATTATTTCACTGTAGGATTTGCATATCAAGAGTATTGCTTGTTTTCAAATATCTTGTTTTGATTTAAAAACAATTAGTAGAGTCATCTGCTATCTGACTCATCTTTAAAGTATTGATTTCCAACTATTCAGAAAACCTAAATACACATTGAACATTTATGTTTAGTGACTGTATGTTCCTAAGGTGGTTTTCAATTTAAGATATTGACATGACACGGATAAGTCCTCGAAAACTGAATATATTCGTCATTGCCAGATGAACCACCATCACATCGATGAATTGTAACTCAATACAAGTTTGTTTTTCAATTTCGAAATTGTTTCTGTCTGTTTATTCTGTCACACAAATATGAAATACAATAAAATAATGTGTGTTTGTATTTGTATTTATCTTTATGTCATTCATTATCATAGTCCTTCTATCAAATGATAGTAACAAGCGCATTATAATTTCCAAATGATGAAGATTTCGTGCATATTTTCTATCACACACATAACCCTCTTTATTTTTATCTTCTTTTATAATTTTATTAAATTGTTTGCTGCGTGTGCAATTTCTCGACTTCAAGGCTATAAGTAAAACGATTAACCTAGAAATGTATCAGATAATGTCAGAGTTGTCTCTCTTTGTATGATGAACAAGACAATGATTTAAAACTAAAATGAAGACAGAATTTTCCAATTTCTGTCGTAACGCCAAGACTGACCTCAATAAACGGTGTTTTTTGGCACACATACGGGTTCTTTTTGACATAATTACAGCGATACTAATTCTCAGGATATAATATTGTTTCCGTATTACTTACGAGCAAAATATTTCGGAACTGAAAGTATTGACTTATTACTATTCGTATTTGCTCTCGACATATAATTGAAAATATTTAAAACATCAAACAGTTTATACAGACTTGATGTTTAATGTATTTAACAATAGGACCATGAGATCGCGACAAAAAGACGAAAAAGAGGAATACCACATAAAACATTAATATAAATTATGATGCTTTACTATTGCTTTTATTTCTTATCTTCATCCTATAGTTTCAGTTTGAAATGCCTTCAATTGCAAATCATGTGTACCTATGCAAGCATAGTACAACATCCAGCTATCATTATAATTTAAGTGTAACAAGAAAATTTTCCACTGTTCAATATTTTGCGACTGTACTTATTTTCCGTGAAATAGGTTTGAGTGGATTGATTTTTCTGAACTGTGTTCGTTCAAAACTAATATCATAGGAACGAATATTTCATTTTTTTTATATCTTTTTAAATACTTGAACGAAATCCATGGAGCTGTGAATTTTGTTCCGCAACTTATTTCACATATAGTAAAAAAATTAGTTACGGAACACATTGTACAGTGCTAGATCATATTTTCTGTGGAACATGTTTCCTATGACATTTATTCTGGCGGAACAATTGTCAAGCTGGAACAATTTTTTGGTTTCATTAATATTTACATGTAGAAAATTATTTCATTACATGTTAGGAGAGCGTTGCAGTTTTCTCTATTAGTACATATCCATTATAATTGTTGACATAAATGCTCCGTTCTTGCCACTAAAATCATGTAGTCAGCACAACACTTTCGACAAAAGAATTTTAGCTTTACCATTAATGCTTCTTGGTTTATATCTTATCAATGATGATAACACATACATACATGTACAATAGATTCAATAAAATATACAGATCAACATGCATGTATAGACATTGAGAAAAAAAATCGTGACTAGAGAGACATTCGTTCAACATGTTTAAGTAAACTCATCATATATATAAGAATTGAAATATGTCTACGCTAGACACGTTTTTTATTATTTCATCTTTACATTTTTGGGTATATTATTTAAGGTTTACGTCAATACACCATTTTCCGTATCTGTTAGTCAACTGATTATTGCCCGTCACAACAAAAATTATTAATAACAAAATAAATTTGTTCACTTTTTAGAATAGTAAAAAAAGATAATTAAACTCATAATTCAGCCTGCAACTGTTTCAATCTGTTTAATGTAGACAAAACTCGCATCTGCTGTACAAAATTAAAGGCCTGATGTTTGATAGATGTTTTTCCATGCCAGTTCTAACATACTTTATTAGTAACGGTTTTGGGAGATACACTATATACGTAATCTATTACTTTGATCAAATAGATTTGATTCTAGAATAAAAACATATCGATGTGTCGTTGTTTCATTGTGTCTGAACTCAAATGGGCTAGTGCAAACAGAACATAGCTCTTACACTTTTATTTATTAACATTTGCTTTTCAGATTTCACTTAACTACGAGATTCATTTTAGTAGTATCATAAAACACTCCTTTAAATTGAAAAAAAAACATATCAAACAACTGGTTTGTTTGCACAATACAAGTATTATTCATACAGTGTGGGCATACTTTAAACTTCTGTTATTGCAACTTATTGTCTGTTATCAAAAACAGACAATAGTGGGTAACTCTAATATTTGTTTACCTCAAATGTCATCAAGTGTTCTTGTACTGAACGGATTTTAAGTATTTACTGTATGTGTCAGTAATGTATCGACACATGTCATAATCCAGTCTGTATGAAAAATAGTATATTTCAAATACACATCGTTTGGATATATCACGTATGTATTTAAAAGATAAGTGAACCGAATGACGCAAATAGATTGATTATATTAAAAAATAATGATATATGTTTTACGTTTTATTTTTTTTCAATTTTTTCACTTTCCCCGTTGTTAAAACCTATAATCAAACAATATCTATAAAATATCACGAAAAAGCAAAAGAACACGCCTCACTTCAATTGCAATACGACTCAAACCGCTTTGTTTCTACAATAAAGTGTAAATAAATAATGTGGTAGTCGATATTGAATGAAAAGTCTTGAAATTCCAGTCAGTATTTTAGTTAATGCATTAACACTATGATATTGCACTATTGAAATCTTTTGTCATCAAACGAGGAATTATCAGTTGCAAATAATATACTTTTTTTTATTATCTCGTTTTACTACATAAAGGCAACAGTATTTACCGCTGTTTGAAATTCATAAATCGACAGAGAAAAAACAAATCCGGGTTACAAACTAAAACTGAGGGAAACGTATCAAATATGAGAGAACTTCGACACAACCGAAACACCACATTACAATTAAACACACACAGAAACGAACTATAATATGACAATGGCTAACATTGAATTTATGATACTAAATGACTACAGTAATACACAAAAGACTTATACAACGCGTAGTGTTACTTTTTTACCTTTTTCCTGGTTTATCTACTAGCTTGTAATATTTTGACATTATAACAATCATAAAAATTTACCTCATCTGAGTAGAACTATAAAATATGCTTCAATAATACATGTGCTACAGTTCTCACAAAACAAAAATTTAAAAGAACGCGAAGAAAAGTAATTGAAACGAAATTAAAAACTATCAATCTGTTTACCTAATAACTATACACATTTTGTTTTAAATAAAAGGAAACCTCACTAGAATTTTGTTTTTTCATTACTTCATCAAGTTTTTTTATTTGTGTAGTTTGATTGTGATAATCTTCTGTTTACTTTCTTTGTACAAAGTTTTCATATCATCATGTACATTTTCAGCAATGTTCACTTGTTCAAGTAAATGGCAATGGATATACGTCTTTTTATTTTGATTTCTAGGTGAGCTAAGGTAAATTTTAAGAAATTAAGAAATTAAAATTGATACTTTTAGCTGGTAGAGTACCAATTAAGGATAAAGATAAGCTAAAAATATTGATAGGTCATGGACCTCCTTTTTGAGATATTTGAGATTTAAAATATGGCGGGAAAAGGCTGACTCGGCCTTTTTCCTTATAATTGCATTGGTATTATTTGGGTCTCAAAACAAAGGAAAGAAAATCAAGAATCTTCTAAAATTTAGGTAAATGACCTTTCATGAGCTATTAAATCTTATATGAAAAAATAAATGGGTATTATGGGGCAAAATATTTTACATTGTATTGTATGGAAAAACACCAAGGAGTCCGAACATTTTATACAAATTCCAAAACCTCACCTAAGTACATCCTTAAAGACTGTTCTTTCTTTTAACCTCACACCAGAGAAATAAACTATGTCAAAACATTGACACAAAATCTACCATGTGCACGATATTACGGTTAATCTTAAATATGTTTTTAAAAATGCAATCAGTTATTTTTTTTATTTGGGGTTTTATTATATTTTATACCTTTCGTATCAATCACATCATTGGTGGCCACTCTTTTAAAGAGGTACAGCTATAGTTTTGATTAATATGAATACGAATATATATCAATTTATAGTGCAGCACAAATTATACACTTTTGAATAGGAAATAAAGGAAACTGGACTCAGAATGCGGTAATTAAATTGTTTTATAAAAAAAGTAGATTTAACTGCCGAGAATAAAAAATCTACAAATCTCGCATATAGAGGGAACAATTTACTATTGACGTTAATTCTTGAGTAAAATGCTCCTTTTTATATCTATTTTGGGAATGGAGAGTATATTTCTTCGTTTTCTCTTCAATCATCCAGGCGTTTTGCCCTGATGATATTTCTCAGGGATTATTACTGAACAGATGTTTATCAACGGAAAATATATTCAAAGGACGGAAATCGATAACGTATGTGGTCATAAACTTGCTAAAAAAGGTTGTGTGTTTGATGGTAAGGAGTGATGATCCGGATTTATCCGGACTGAGAGTAGTCTCATTTGCGCACCTATCACATCTTATTATATCTAATCATACATATCCAGTACCACAGCAGGGTAAAATGAGGTAAACAAAATAATTGCAGTTGCATGACTTCTATGTATCAAGTATCTGTTTCATATTTTATCAAAGATTGATTACGGTATTTTAGGACAATTCAAAACATCAAAGATGATTCGATAGTGCATTATATTTATATTAATTACCAAGGCACAGACGACATATAAAAGCATTTTTGCTTAATATTGTTTATATAAGTGGAAAGCAATTAACACTTCAATATCGCTATCTTGACGGTCACAAACATTATAAATTTTCTTTTAATAAGATGAATAAATTTGGATTTAAATATTGAATAGTCAAATGGCTATTAGTGATTTATGTTCATATAAGAATCAAAGCTACTCTTAATATATAATATCGAAAATATGGACCGAACTATTAAATATATAAACTGACAATGAGTTAATTCAATCGATATTTGTATAATATCGAACCCGAAAAAGCCATTGTTTTCTAAATATGGACCGAATTATAAAATATATAAACTGACAATGAGTTAATTCAATCGGTATTTGTATAATATCGAACCCGAAAAAAAAAACATTTTTTTCTAAATATGGACCGAATTATTAAATATATAAACTGACAATGAGTTAATTCAATCGGTATTTGTTATCATTTATTCCAAATTGTTATGATCAAAAGATGAGTTTTATTTTACCCTTAACAAACAGTAAGGTATTGTATCCGGTGTTAAGTGAATTGTTTTATCCGTATTTTAATGTATGAAACTCGTACGGTGGTAGAAATAGTCCAATCATGCATGTAGAGCATACTCTAGTTAATGTTAAATTTCACTGCCTGAAAGGTTGAGTTGATCTGTCTGTGATTGAAATGAACCAAAAAGTTATAAATTTGATAATAACAATAGTTTACTTTGCAAAAGTCAGAAATGCTGAAATAGAATCAGTATATTTTAGATTGACAGAATCACATAGGATTCTTGTAAGTCAGAAGACAGTCGATCTTTATTCTAAAACACTGACAAAATGTTCTGTATTGTGTGCAAATAATCACCAATGTTGTATGGCCAGTTTTGATGAAGTGAATTCGACATGCCGATTGGACTATTCTGGGAATTGTGGTATTCAAATGGAACCTGGTGACGGATGGACGGTTATTAAAAGAAAAACGGATGTTTGTAAGTATAGCAAGACACAAGTGCTTTCACTGTGCAATATTATACTACCATTTGATAGTTAGGTGGGAAGAACTATTATGCGAATTGACTACTAGTATCAAATTTAAAATGTTGTTTTCATATTTAAAAAATGAAATATTTTCACTTTTGTAGACAAGAAATATAGCATTCTCTTAAACACAATATTTTGTTTTAGTCTGTCTTTGGCAAAGCTATATTCAGCTTTTACCAGGCCAGGATATTCATTCATACCACCATGTATAATGTATACGTTCTTCAAGCTTCACTCTTGTAAATTAAATGGTAAATACCGATTCGGATTTTGATACTAGTAGTCAATTCGCATAAGATAAGAATATCCAAGTTATGTATTCATTTATATCTATATCATACTTTTCAGTTGATACGTCATCTAGTGTCGGGGACCTAAGCTTTGGAACATCATTCTATAAAGTTGTAGACGAACACGTTAATTGGACCACTGCAAAGGTACATACTAGCATAAACAATATCAGGGATTCACATGATCTTGTCCATGGTGCCTAGCTTGTGAATGGCTATTTATACTGCACTCGTTCTATTTGAGCAGTCAAAATGCGTTGACTGTATATTTCTATGTCATATACAGTCAATGACCTGATATCACTTTTTCTCATGAATATTTAAATAGAAATTCACGAAATTATTAATTAATTATTCATACTACCTATTCAACCTGTTCTTGGTTCCAATGTATACAACGACATAAACTTATTTCTTTTGCAATTTTTAGAAGAAAAACACATATTTCACTTTTTAATATTTTTGGTTTGCAAACTATATATCATTATGTTTTATGCTTATTGTTGATATTTTAGTTCATTCTTAAACAAACTTGTTCATCATCGACTGGAGGTAGATGTACATTTCATTGTGCTGTACATTTCCCCGCCTGCATGATATGAGGCTTTTTTATAAAAGGGGGAAGTTTCCCAATATTTAAATCAAATAATTACATACACACTAAACAACAATTGCAAATGTACTATTTTAGATTGCAGTATAAAGACAATAATAGTGCATTGACTTGACATATCAACGATATAAGGATTCGGCCCAAAACGGGGGAAAAGCTCGGCAGATCCTCGCATTTCCCCGTTTCTAAGCCTCATCCTGATATCGTTGATATGTCAAGTCAATGCACTATTATTGTCTATATATAATATTATAACACAATATTAAATATACATGACATAAATAACCACATTAACCATTCAGAATTCTCAGTCGAGGAGTAAATCTCGAGTATGATACGGTGAAAAATATCAAATGAGCCTTTGTATAATGCCATTCAAAAATAGAAACTTAAACTAAATTGTTTGTAGTTGTGAAAGAAGATTAATTTAAAAAGACACAATCGACACACTGATCCTGATGAATAATACGCTGACAAAACAAACACAATGATACAAATAGAATAACAAGTTATGTTGTTCATTTATAAAAATATGTTTTAGTGTTGACTGAAGGAACTGTCAACTCATTTATTGCCATGTTCATATACACTTTGAAATATGTCTATTTAAAATGTACAGTTGTGTAAAATATAAAAAAAAGTATTCCTTACATTTTTGAGAGTTTGTTCAGAAGTTCGATTTATAATCTTTGAAAAGGCAGAGATAATTGTACACAAAACTGTCGACGGAGGAGCTCATATGATAAACGAATTGTTTTTAATGAAACAGCAAGCATCTGTATCCTCTGGTTAAAGTTTTAAAAATCATTATCATATTATTTTTAAGATGTTGAAAATACGTTTGAAACGGTCACAAGCAAGGTTGTCCCTATGTGTTTTCCCTGCTACTATGTTCTGTTTTGTCATGAAGCTTCTGAAGTATTGTGTATATTTTTATTCATGACTTCAACATGTTCAACCTTTTCAAAATGTTAACATACGGAGGCTTGCATTCAATCAAGTTTAATCAAGAATGCACTTGAGACGCAATTAATAAATATATATAGCGATATTCATGTTTCCAACAATTTGAATACAAAGCAGTTCGAGTTGCCTCTAAATGGGAACGTTTCAAAATGCATGTAACGTTAAAATAAGTAATGCAGTTCTTTAACACCGTTCTTATCCATTATATTCGTGAAATTATCTAATCAGCAAACTGTTTGACAAAGTTTCAAAAAATGTTTTATTGACTGTAAATTTATTTTAGGAAAACTGTATAAGCCTTGGTGGAAAACTTGCTGAATTTGAAACGGCTGAAGAAAATGAATATATCAAGAACGAACTAAGGACATTAGATGCAACAGGTACGATTTGAGAATAATGATATTCTTATGTTGACTAATATTCTGCGTCTTACTTCATTCTAAATAATTTCAATGTACAGTACCAATACTTGGGCTAAACCTAGTTATAAAGCTAGGAAAACATGCAATTCTTTCAATTCCGCCCTTCATGTAAATGAATCATTTTGGGGGTTGTTGCTGTGGCTTTTGAATTACCCAAAGTGTGTTACACATCCATTCTGTAATCTGTTTTTATCTTAAGTATTGCTATTCGGATAAATATGACAGAACAAAACATTGGAATGCAAAAAAATGTTGGATGTTACTTAATACAATTGCGTAGGTTGAAACACAATAGATTTTATTCTAATTGTGTGGATTAAAACACAAATCAAAAGCTATTGCAGATTATAACAAAGTATTGTAGGGATATCACATTAACATCTTAAGATTGCTATTAGGTTTTTTTTCAAGTCAGTGAAAAGTGAAAATAGAGTTGTCTTAAACGTTGAAGTGTTAAATATGTAACACACCATTTGTTTTTCAGTTAATGGACACTGGCTTGGTGGCTATAATTTCAACAATGATAATGATATGGAATGGATAAGTCATCCTAATCAAGTTATGCCATTTAGTGACATGTATGGTGACCAGCCAAACGGACCACTTAATCAGCTGTGCATGGTATATTGGAAATCTTGGGATTATAAATGGGGAGATTATTTCTGTGACACATTATTATCGTACATTTGTGAATTTGAATAAGATAAAACTAGCTTATACTATACTACTGAATGATATCGCTAATCAGTATCTGGTTTCGTATCAACTTAACAAACCTTGCAAGATGGACTTGAAGGACAGGTTATGGGTTCTGATGTGTTTTATCATCTGAATATCGTGTTATGGTGTTCTTTTATTTGTCTTTATGACTATTACTTTTAAAGTTTAGTTTGTTTTTGATGGAATTTATTTGACGTTGCTCAGTTCTTACACATTCCGCCATTATATAATTGTGTTATGGAAAAACAATGTATTATTGTCTCTCATTTTTGCAAATGAGTTTTTTCTATATGCCTTTATCATTGTTTATGTTTCTTTGTTACATATGACGTGACTATGTGCATAAACATCGCGTTATTATGTAATTGTAAACATTTTTGCATTCTTGTTTTGGTTGTTTTTGCTAATGTGATGTATCTATATGACTTGTTGTGGTTTTATTTTTACATATTTGTTTGTTTTATAGAGTTATGATTACATGACCCAATCTTGGCTGCTGTATTTTTTTTTTTTTGACATTTGTATCTATTACATGTATGTCTCTTTGTTTTGTTCACACATCGTTGTTGATATAATTGAATGGAATGCAACTGGCATACACAGTTGGCATACAAATGAGAGGTTCAGCTAGCTATACAACCAGGTTTAATCCTTATTGTCGACACAAAAATGTTTCAGCTTTCGATTGTGCCATCAGATTATTGACTTTCCATTTTGAATTTTCCTCGAAGTTCGGAATATTTCTTATTTTACTTGATTGTACTTCCCATGGGAACTAAACCAGTGCAACATTTAAAAAATAAATAATTTTGTAAATGTATCTGTTAAAAGTTCTCTATACTTCTGTCGTTAACATTTTGATCTTATTTTTTGTCTTCTGAAAAAAAGACATTTATCTTTCATAAGGACGAGTTTTTAACGTAAAAAGTGTTCAGTCATTGGCAAATCTTCTAACATTTCTTGAGGGCTATAGTGTTGGGGAACAACCTGTAACCTATAATTGAGACAACACAACCTCAAAGTTGTAAACATACAGGAATTCAACGGATGCCACATACTTTCGAACAATTATTGATAAAACAGATTAAAACTCTTTTACTTTGCAAGGAATATTAATATTTCGTGTTCCAATTATTAAATACATGTAGTTATAAAAGGAAGGATATGTGTTGGTGACATAAGAAACTAATTCATTAATACTTTTCAGAAATCGTTGATATTTTTTAAGTAGAGTGTTTCTTATTGACTGGTACATACAGTTGTACACGTCAGAATGGATATTTTAATATATCATTTGCATATTCAGACTGTAAATTTGTTCCGTTGGTTTTTTTTCTCATGTTGATGTGTTTCCAATGGTTTTAATTAGGTCTTTCCACTTTTCTGTGGAAAGACCTATTGTTTTTCTTCTGATTATTTTTTTTCTTCTTTCGCCAAATTTTGTTCTTGCGATAAACATTTGTTTCGCAATATGTCGCTTAGATATTTGGTATATGATATCGAACAGTTTATGGGCTTTTGAAATTTACCCTGCGTAACCGAATACTTTTCTTTGTAGGAGTTATCTCCCCAAACACTGTTTTCCTTGTGTCCACATCTCCTTCGCAACCGTAAATACAATAGATAGATCGCGACGTCGTAACTAAAGTGGTATTTCAAAAATCATCCAATCCCGACGCTGCATTGGTAATTCCGCAAAAAAAAATAATGACACTTCCGATCAAATAGTTGGAAACTATTGACCAGCCCAATAGTTCAACGCTTGTCATTTGAAAACAAATAGTCAAAATAGAGTGTACTTATTTTATATAGTAAATAACTGTGTATGTAGATTCTTAATTTTTGGTCCAGTTTTCAAATTGGTCTACATTAAGGTCCAAAGGGTCCAAAATTAAACTAAGTTTGATTTTAACAAAAATTAAATTCTTGGGCTTATTTGATATGCTTTATCTAAATATGTACTTTGATTTTTGATTATGGGCCCAGTTTTCAAGTTGGTCCAAATCAGGATTCCATATCAAGTATTGTGCAATAGCAAGAAATTTTCAATTGCACAGTATTGCACAATAGCAAGAAATATCTAATTGCACAATATTGTGCAATAGCAATTAATTTTCAATTGGAGTTATCTTTCTTTGTATAGAATAGTAGTTGATAATATATGTTGGAAATTTGCCAGACATGACTATGATGTCATTTTCTATTTTTATTTGCCAATAACTTTATGTAAATAACTTCATTGGAAATTTGCCAATATAAAATGCTGCTGATGAAGCTTTTTTTCCTTATCTTATCTAAAATGGTTTTAGATAATGTATGTTGGACATTTGCCAGACATGACTATGATGTCATTTTCTATTTTTATTTGCCAATAACTTTATGTAAATAACTTCATTGGAAATTTGCCAATATAAAATGTTGCGGATGAAGTTTTTTTTATTGTTTTATACAATAAACAATGTATATTCACTTTTACTACCAACCAATCTTTACCATTCAGTGATAACAAGCACTTCATTTTACATTTTAATATTTTATGATGTATTTAAAAGAGTAGTTATTGTTGCAAACTCCATTAGAAATTTGAATTGATATCAGTTTTGGAAAAAGGGAAACGGGGATGTGAAAAAAGGGGGGGTTTAAATTTTTCTCATTTCAGATTTCATAATTTGACATAAATAAAAAGAAAATTTCTTCAAACATTTTTTTGAGAGGATTAATATTCAACAGCAAAGTGAATTGCTCAAAGGCAAAAAAAAACTTTTAAGTTCATTAGACCACATTCATTCTGTGTCAGAAACCTATGCTGTGTCAACTATTTAATTTTAGATTTAAAAAGTTTGAAGAAGAAATCTTTAATTGATTTGTAAAATCTTGACATTTGTTTTGTGTAAAAATAAAACCATGTAATGTCAAAAATTTGATCACAATCCAAATTCAGAGCTGTATCACGCTTGAATGTTTTGTCCATACTTGCCCCAACTGTTCAGGGTTCGACCTCTGCGGTCGTATAAAGCTGCGCCCTGCGGAGCACCTGGTTAACCATTTGCACTATCTACTGAAGAGTCCCGAGTGCAACTGGTTATTCATTCATACATATGGACGAAACGCATAAGGCTTACTAGACCATACCCGCGACATCCCAGGTCCTTGACTGAATTAAATAACCTACCCCTTAGTTTTAGCCTGAATTTTTAGAATTCATATTGTCATTTGGTAAAGTCACGCTGATTATAAGGTGCACAGTTATTCCCTGTATAATTACTATGTAGATGTGCATATCGACAGGAAATTATGATTCAAATTTTTTTCTAGGAGTTACGCCCCTTTGAACTTATTTGCACCAATATACTACTGCAACAGTTTTTCATCTCAACTCCTCTGAAATCACACAACAGAATTTCATGAAACTTTGTAGATAATAAGGACATACTATGTTGATGTGCTTATCGCCAGGAAATTATGATTCAATTTTTTGCTTAGAGTTATTTTATTTATCCAGTGACAATGTGGGGGCGTGGGGTATGTGAACTAAGGTTCCTTAATTTGTGTTGATGTTAATTGACGGATTACAGCACCGTTTATTTGTATACTATGGCCACAACAAAACTGCATCCTATAAGTTTCCTTTATATTTCTATCCATATAACAAAAACCTTGAAACAAGAATAATTCTGCAAAACCTTATTCATATTTTTTATACATTTTAGTCTACACTATTTGTAATAATCTATTTAGAGAAATTAAGAATCATAAACAAATAAATTGGATATACCATGTTATTAAAATTATTTCATTCAGGTAAATTTGTCTTTTATCATGTTTATATAACTTCAATCAGGCCATGGAGAATCTAAGATAAAGACAATTTCAAAGAAAGAATTAAAATATATGTGTGATACAACAGAAGTGTACTGTCTTGCTCATCTAGCCCCATGTGCATGCCAGGTATTATCATCACTTTGAACTATTAGACATCTAAGAAACAATGTCGAACATGTAAAGGGAATCTTTCACTAATGATACTGGTATGATCCTAGACTACAGTGTTCCAAGTAAGAAATGCCCACCACAATGGACATAATTAGAACCATCCGAGAAGAACATACATACAGGTTCTTATCAACCATCTTGCATATCAAAATTACATATAATGTAGAAATGCAGCTTCTCTGTTTCTCTACTAATTTTTAGTATTTTTTTTTTTATCCAAAAGCAAAGTAGTAGATCTCATTTTAACAGAATCATTTGGTAATCCATACATTGTGTACAAAAAGTGTCTCCTCCAAGATAATCTTGTCAGTTGAACATAAAACCAAGATATTGAAAAAAAACCCAACACTACACATTTTTAGTGTTTGGTACTGGTCTGATATTGAAGATGGCTGTCACTGTGAAACACTATGGGGAAAACAGACTTTGTGTTATCAGAAAACACCGAAAAACATTCAAACATATTGTCCACATTGATCTGTGTCCACACTTGTTTTATATAGTAAATAATAACTGAGGTATAATACGATTTTTTCTCTCAGTTATTTCCTGCCTCAACTTAATTCACATGTTTATCACTCAGGACAGGCAGATATGTTTATTTAAAAAAAAATAAAGAACTGTAAGAATGTTTGATTTTGTATACCTATTGACTGGGTGTGAGTAGAATGGTAAGTTTATTGTCCCCCGAGATGCAACTAATGTCCGAAGGCGTCGCCGAGAGCAATAGTTGTATCCGAGGTGACAAATTAACTTACTATTCGATGAATATCAAGTCAGTTAGTGTTTTATTATATCAATAAAGACAACAGACAGTAAATGGCGGTGATAAATCAACTATCGTAATATAAAAAGCAGAAACCCAACCATAACGTTCACTTCATAAATATTCTAAAATGCTGCCACTGCGCCTTGCAATGACGTCAACCCTAGATACAATCCGTAAAAATCAACGTTGTTACTCCCGGGTATTTTCAAAATCCTCAAATCGCGTAGCTGCATCGAAAATTCCTCGAAATATTTTGACGCTTGCGGTCAGATAGTTTTATCGAGGTCCAATAGTTTGAAACTATTGACCGGTCCAATAGTAAAACGATTGCAATTTTGAAATAAAGTTTAAATATTGTGTTCTTATTCTATATAGAAAATGTTAACTCAGGTATAATAAAAAAAAAAAACGTTTTCACCTTTGAGATAGACAATCTATTATCATCTATGACATCTTAAAGTATGTAGATATGTTTTATGTTTGATGTTAATCAAACATGGGATTATGCAGTTTTTATGGCATATCATAATTATAAAGTGTGTATAGGTTTGGCATTATGAGTGTTTTCCCTGTCAACTCCCATAATAGGTGGTAACTGTTACTACCAGGAGTTTATATGACACTGTGGCCACATAGGTCTGCAAACAATACTGATTTTTTAGAAATGTTGTTATAATTATATAACATTCAATGTTAACGTCCATATATAGGTTTGTTGTAAATTAAAATATTCTCTGTAAAAAAAACAGAGGACGAAAAACGTAAATCCAGTAATAGATAAAATCTTTTAATTGGAAATGGGACAAAGTTGTTTTTTCATCACTATAACTATTGGGAAGTCTGTGTATGTATAACAGATGGACAAACTTTTACACAAGCTGGCAATCAATATAAAGAAGAAGATTTGATATGATTGTCAATGAATCAAATGAACTCCATGGCTAAAAAAGCACACAAATAATAGTACACAAGACACAAAATTGCAAAACTACATACTAAGCAACACGAACCCCACCAAACTCTTGGGGTGAAAACATGTGTTGCGGAAAGGTGAACAGATCCTGCTCCCTTTGTGGCACCCGTCGTGTTAATCATTTTATTACAAACCAGGTAAATAGTATAATGTGGTAGGTCACATTCGTGGTAAAAAGGAAAGTGTAACACATCCGATATCATCTATGAAACGGTTATTCCATAACGGTAAACCAACTCGTGATGGTGTCTGTAACATTTTCGAAGAATATGATTTCAACTTCAGCATTTGGAACTATTGGTTTTATAGCTTCCTTGTGAGCAGCAACCCACTATCCAGGACATCATGTTAGGAAATACAAGTCCGGAAATATCGTATCAATTGGGAGATATATACTCTAAATGTAGCCTCTGCTGAAATGTTGGGCACAATTGGTTCCAATTAGAATGCCGACAGTCTGATGAAAAAAAGACTTCCTCCAAACGTACCAAATTAAGCATCTTGATAGTGTCAGTTTTAGATAATTTTGTGTTTGAGTCAGAGTTTTACTTTACAAAAAAAGATTTATCCCTCCCAAAGACAAGATACTTTTATCTTCGTTCGCCATTCTTTTTTTTTTTTTATGAAACAAAGCAATGCCAAAGACTATAAGACATCAATGTTTACCTTCATCTTATCTTATTCTTTGACGCCGTCTGCCTAATGGGTTAACTAGGCTAGAACAGAAGAGGTAGGTTTGAATTTAAAACATTCCGTGTTAAGTGATTTACAAAGGGATAGGCATCTTTTATTAGAACAACAAAAGAAATATTAAATAAAGCTTCAATTAGTTTGGTGGAGTTTTGTTCTAAAATCAGACAACATAACAGTTGATTTGGTTTCTCATACGGCGGTCCAGGGAGTCTAGTAGTGATTGTGTTGTTATGTAATCGTAAGAATACATGGTACCTACTAAATATGATAAGGAACCATGTAGCCAAATGTATGTAAACAATATGTATGTAAATTTAAATGAATTTAATTCAAGATTTGTTAATTACAATAACAACAAGCAAAGAATGACAACTCTTGTGTGTATATCGTTGTAAATATGTGTTTGTAAACAATTTACAAATCATATATTCTTAATGTGTTTTTATTTTAAATATAGTATAAGAATCGGTGTGCACTTTACGAATACTATTGATCGTGCATTTTTGAGGCAGACATATTTAATTTTAGTTTGAAAACTGTAACACAAAAACATACATTCTATGATTGTAAATGAGGCAACTCTCCTCCACAAACCAAATGCCGTAGAATTAACCAACTATAGGCCATCATACGCAACGAAATGATATTTTATAAATTGTTTGTTAACTGTAATCAATACGTTGTTTTGACCTTCACATATTTAGTAGAGGCCTTAAGTTTAGATGTGCTTAGTATATGATACAAACGGTTATAGTTTTTTTTCATGATAGATGTCTTCATGAAAAATCAATTCAAGCGCTCCTGACAATCGAAGTGAATGAATCAGATTATATACAAAAAATATCTAAAAACAAATCTCTACCCAACTTGTCCCTTTTAAAGACGAAAAAAGAATCCAGTTTTGCAGTTGTCAGCTGAATTCTGTATTTGGTTTGCACCGTTGGATTACTCGTCATTGACGTACATCCATAATAGGAAGCTATCAATATGTAATAGACATCTTAAAGAACAAAAGTCATAACATTAGGCTTTATTACATAATAATCAGCAGAAAACAAAGAATTTTTCATTACAAAAAGCGACCAATGACAACCACAGATTAACAAATTCCATTAGTTAGAAAGAAGCATAAACATCGATACTGCGTATAAGGAATTGTTTAACAGACTAATAACACAGCATAAACACATACTTAAAATATTTGTTGTTGAAGGATTGAATTATTGGTATGGTTTGGGTTCACAAAAAAAAAACCGACAACATACACAAAGAGCTGATGTTGACTATATCGGACGATAGTTTCAATCATAATGACAACTAAAAAGACGATAGATTAAAATAGATTATCAATACAAAACAGAGCATTTAATGTAATGATGGCAAAATCAATCGGATAAAATCATGCTTAAAGTCTGATTTTACATTAAAAAATATGGGGATTTTTTTTTTAATTTGTACATGTTAAGGCATGATACTTTGGTTAGGGGGGGATACCAGTTCTTACACTCTTGGTCAGTGTCATACGTAGAAAATTAGTATGAAAAACCATGGCTATCTTTGTCATTTCACTTGGCAGTTATATATGAAAGTATTTAAAATTCACTGTGCTACCTTCCCTGTGTTCAATACACATACTGTGCGATGGCTAGCTTTATATTTGTTTTTATAATGATGCCCATACTGTTCGTAGACTAACTTTACATTTTTTATCATGATGTTCATTGTTCAAAACAGATGATTTTTAAGGACACTATGAAGTGTTCTATGTTGATGTCAAGGACAGATTCAACTTGTCTTCACTCGAGGTGCAGGAAAAAATAAAAAAAAAAAGGATCAGTAATTAGCAGGTTGGCAGCAATGAGGTCTGAAAAAGAAGGGGGAAATTTTTTATGATTTTGTCCGTTATCAGGAAAAATAGAAAAGGGGGAAATATACCAGAACCAAGCGGTTGAATTGAAAACAGAAAGATTTTAAAACTTTGTGTTTATCATATAAAGTGATTTATTGTAATTGATGAAATAAAAGTGTGTATGTATATATGTAGGACTCTAAAGTGCGATGGCCGCGCTAAAGTGCGATGGAATACGTTAAAGTACGGTGGTGTCTTACGCTAAAGTGCGATGGTTGTTTGTTTGCTAAAGTACGATGGCGTATCACGCTAAAGTGCGATGGACCAAAATGGTACAATTATACGGCTTAAAACGTGAATGTACATGGATGTTAAAGAACATGTCCTTTTGCAAAGGCTAGTAAGCTAATATGTATAAATATGTGATAGGCTTCATGATTTACCGGTTGGCTTAAGTCATTGTTTCTAAATTTATAAGACCGACCACGTTTTAATTGTTAAAAAGGTAATTTAGGTGTCACCAAATGCTATATTTCCTGGAAATGAGTTTTTATCAATTCGGACGTATTAAATATTTGAATCATTGGTGTTGTTTAATTTTTCTCACAGTTTACCAATTAAAAGAACACCTCCCTTTACAGTCAATAGTGCAAATTGCAAAGACAAAATTCGTTTATTTTCGAAATGTGTAATATTTATTTGTATGAGCTTTAATTCAAATGCGAGAAAAAGAAGATGTTTTCAGAGTTTTCTCCATTTTCGTAGCAAGTAGTAATTTACAAAACTGCAATTAATGTAAAAATAATTTAAATGGATATGTTCTCTTCAAATGAAAGCAGGATACAGGATATGCGTATACTATTTTGTATCTATACAGTTTACTATATATACAAGTCCTCCTTTCAGCAGTCGAAAAAAACACACGAATTTGCTTCAGCCGACAAAGCACGGTTAGGTTTAAATCAATTAAGTCATGGACACTCGCTTCCCGACTGCTTGGTTTATAAGTTGTTAATGAAATATATTTCCCGGCATGTACATTTATGGTTTGTATAAACGACTGTTAACGTCATAGTTCAACTACGTGTCGTACTCTATACTTTCGCGGACCATCGCACTTTAGCGTATGAAGGCATCACACTTTAGCGCAGACCATCGTACTTTAGCGTGACCAACGTACGTTAACGTCCCCATCGCACTCTAGAGTCCTATATACATATATACTCCAATTGTATACAGTTTGCGCCTCAAATTTATTTAATGTTGTTATATCAATGGTACAATACAAAAACCCATCGGATGTGGTTATTTTAAAACTCCGGAAGATGTCAAGATGAAATCGTTGAAAATATCCTTTTCTTCCTGTTACAAATGTATGATGAATCAATAATCAAGCTATAATTTAATCACGCTGTACATTATACTCATTATGTTTATATATGAAAACATGGCTTTGAAAAAGTTATCACGTAAAACGTTTTCTGTTATTCATATGACAGAAAGATGTTTTTATTCAAACTAAATGTTGACAGTCTTCATAACAGTTCGGGTTATCTGATAGACAATCCGATTGTCAATTGTGAAAATCGGTTGGAGAGTTTTTTTGTTCGTAGTGTCTTATATTGACATGTGAATAGAAGCAATGTTTTATCTGGTTAGGTATTGCACTTAGATTAACAACAGAAAACTAGCTTTCAGAAGTTAAAATTTATGCCAACAAACGCACCAATGCTTCAAAACACGATCTGAACAAACTAGGCACTTGCAGTGTTGCAACGTCTAAACACGTTTAGGGGTTCAATATACTTCACAGATGACGCCTTTGGTTGCCCATTATGTATTATTAGTGTGTTCCATTGGTCATAACAGCAATCCCGTCATCCATTCATCGAAGGTGTTCTAACAAAGAACTACATGGCAATTGCCATTTTTGAGTAGAATCTGTTTACTGTTCCATAGTATTCGAGATCACTCCGGGGTTTTGGTGGGTTTGGATTTTGATAAGTGTTTAGTTCTGATGTAGAACTGTGTTTGCCTGTTTGTCTTTTTATCATTGTTCGTGTGTTGCCAATGTGTTGTCACTTTTCCGTGAATGTCGCCTTGGTGTCTGCTGTCTTTTGTTTTCATTATTTCTTTTGGTATACCAGTGTATACAGGCGTTGTAAACAGTATCAAACCAACATATATAGACAATTAAAAGATACAAAAATTACCGTTTTCAAAATAAAAGGGGATGTCACATGAACACAAACATTCGGCCTGCAGGCTTAATTGTATTAAAATTTTCATTTGCAATATGTCTAGCATTGTTGATTCCAAATTGATTTTAGGCATTGAAAATATACACATACCGATGCATGTTTTACCAGATGATGTAGCTATTACCGACTGATATTCATGCAAGCACACTTAACTGAAAATGCCAGTTTTTTTTAAACCATTTAGTCTGAAATGAAAAGACAATAAATTGAACAGGAACGATATCAAAGTGACTGCATGGTAAACAAAATACAGACCGTTATTATCTTCTAACTCAATCAAATCGACCATACAGCAACATTTATACATACAGACATGCCTTTATAGCTGTACATATGAGAGTGCTTGCAAACGCCTCATACGACTATGACTGCATATCTAAATGTAAGAGGATGTCGATAACACTTAAGTCAGACATTATTTCGATTCGTTATCTAAAGACGAAAATAATGACGAGCTGCATGTATCTTGAAAAACAATATATAAATTTTCAATAGTACTAATTGTACGCACGTTCCTGAGATTAAACGAATCAATTTTGCAGTTTGTCTATTGTAAACCATCGCAATAATACATGTAAGCAATACTGTCTGAGTTGACAGTAATTTACGAATCCGGTAATTCCCATAGAACCCTTACAAAAACGTTGAAACTTATGAAGGACATCAAACAGATAAGCAAGGAGAAAACTGGTTATTATATCTGGTACAGAATATTTATTGAAACAACGGTAATCCTCATATGAAAAGCACACAGAATATTGTCATCAACTGTTTTAATTAGAAAAGAACAACACCCTTAAGTCGAATATTTTTGTTTTTCTTTAGCTTATGATAAACCGTTGAATGATACAAACATTAGATGCACATACTAAAGTTATACGGAGAGCTAATTTAGATTCGAAACTTGAACAATCATCTTAGCATCGTCGCCTTGTGTCATGAAACCGGTAGCGCGATAACCTGTGGTATCAACATCATGCCACGTTATTTGATTTGTAATTTCCCATTGGTTTCTTGCCATAGAAGTGCTTAAGTCTTTTGTTGCCATTGTAAAGTTATCTACCCATTGTATCCAAAAACCATTAAGACCAATAAATGGAACGGTGTAAAAAATACATAAATACAGATCTCTGTCCGCCATTTTATAGACTACTACTCCTTCAGCCCCACATAAACCAAAGGGTGTTTTATAAAACCCGAGTGTTCCATTTCTATCAGGATCTATTCTGTTTCGGGGAATACCGAATATTTTTCCACTGGTTTGAAAAGCACTCAGGTCAACTAATGCTGCATCTGATGTATTCTTTATCATTAAACTGACAGACTTCCCACTCTAAAAGAAATATTGTTTTAAAAAATCAAGTCGATATGACAACAAGTAGCAACAATTAGCAATAAAATAACTGTGATACGATTAAAATTGCATGCAAGATGCCTCCAAGTATAGACATTTCAAATAGATTCCCTAATGATTATTTGAATTTTATTGACATTAAGGTGACTTTTTCATCTATGCAAAAATATTCCTGTGTTTTAATAGAATTATCCGTAGGTTTGAAAAAAAATAAAAAAATTTGGATAAATTTCGTAGATAGGGAACTACAATAAAAGAACATACTTTATTCTTTTCTTATGGAGTGATGATTAATAATTACATTTACAAACATGTATACTGGGAGGGATGTCAACATATATTTTTATGTTGTAATGTATACACGTCAATTGCAGTTACTATTATAATGTTATCACATATATCAATTTTACTGTTTTCGTAGTGAATGTTCTTAGTTAAGGGGGTTCGCGGGTCTAAATCATTTATATAGGATTTCTCTATATTTTTCTATAAATGAACTTTATCTTATAGTTAATAGAAAAATAAAATAAAAAAATGGGGTCACCGTTCATTTGCGCTCACAATCTGCCTTCGAAAGAAGCATACATCTTTGTAAAAGTGTTTTTTTTTTCTTTTGAACTAATAGGAGAAATAAAGGTAATATCGAAATAAAAAAAGAAATTTATTACAGAAATCGCTTAAATTTTACAGTAATTTAGTTAAAATACAGCATATATCGAAATTATATTAAAAACTATAGGTCATCGATGAGTTAAAAGAGATATTTCAATTTTAAAGCCAAAAAATGGCATTTTTCCACCAAAGGGAGATAATTTGGAACTTTTTCAATGATGTTTACATTTTAAAAGTCATCTTGGGCCAACACGAATTAAATGTTTTGAATGTTTTTTGTACCATTTGATAAAGTAACAACTACAAAAGGTAATAAATAAAATTTGTAATGAAAAACAAATATTTAATTTTTTTCTGAAATTTTTATACCCTCGAGCCTCCTTAACTAACATTTAAAAAAGTCACAAAAGTAGTGAGACGAAATAATATATACAAAATTAATAAAAGAAACAATAAAGCGATGGCCAACATAAACTCGCGTATTGAACAAACAACAGTAATGCCAAACAAACAACGAGCATGCGAGCTACTCAACCCATAATTAAGAAAGGCATGATCGCAGATGTACAGATGATTCATCGTTGACCCCATGTTATTATGAGAGTACAGGAACAATAATAATGCACATCAACAGACTTAAATCAATACAATTACCATACATTACACTTGAATCCACAGCAACATGAACATGATAAATAAAATTATAAGAAAAGAAAAGTTACCCGTTAGTGCATCTGATAAAATCAGGCTAGTGCTAAATCATGAAATACATTTTACCAATTACGAAATTAGACAATTAGTCTAATTCTTTGCACACACTTATGTCATTCAAGTATTGTTTAATCTTTATAGGCGCAATATATTATGTTGACATTTGATATTTACTTACATCCATTGTTTTTGCTAGTTCTGCTAGAACCACTAGCGCCTCTTCAACGCCTTCAACTGCTGCTTCTTCTTCGGCCATTTGTATTTATGTTCAGTTCTTTCTCAAAATGTAATAAACACATTCTTAGATGTATAAATATTTAAACAAAATGTATCACACACATACACACACTCTCTCACACCACATCTTCCTATATCTATATAAAAACACCATTTATATGTTACATGTGCTATCTGTAAAAGGATATCTGTTGCATGTATATGTTAGCATGGAGAATACAACAAACCATGCATCTTTTTTTTTTTTTTTGTCATAGTTAAACAAAAGCACACAATTATCCGACTACTGAATGATCATGACGTCTCTTAAAGTTAAGTATTTTCTTTATTTAAACTAGCAAATCGTACTTAACTTATATATATATAAAGGTATTTCTTCTGGGATAAAGAAGGAGCTAGCTAAGAAATAGACATACACAAACGATGTTTGTAGGCTACAATCTGAAATGAATAACAAACTTGAAACAGATCAAAATGAAGAAATATCAAATATAACTATATGTCAAGCTCAACTTTAACATGTACATACACAAACTATTTCGTTGTGTAAATCGGGGACGGAAAAACAAGGGAAATGATCTGTATAATACAACTGTTGTTATTTTGTAATTATTTTATTAGATTCCCTTACTTCGTCTTATCAAAAGATTAGTAGCATGATGCATGCCGTTACTTTAGTTAAGCGTCATTTTGGTCAAATTGAAGAAACAAAAACTATTATGGACTGTTTCTGTAAAAATAGGAAGATACGTTGTAGATGAAGAAATTTCCATCAGAGACCATTATGACGTAAATCTTTGCAGCTATAGGCTTCTGTACGACCTTTAAAATGAACATACATGTACCACATAGCAAGAAATAAAGGACCCAAATAAGAACGATGTTAAGCCATGCAAACGATAAAAACTCCTGAACCTTTGTTTGAACAAGACATTTAACAAAAAATAATATAATATAAAGCAGCAAAGGACAGCCACTGAATTATATCATGGTCTTAAGTGAAGCATGATTATCCCCTAAATAAGAAGGGTTACCTATAATAAACTGTATGTCCGTAAGCCTTAAAACGGAAATATGTAAAGTACAAAAATGATCATCAGTATTCAATACAATTTTACACTTGTTATCAGTAATTGATATGTATGTATATGTATACATATATGTATATAAAGATCTTACTTTCTTTTAAAGTATGATTCCAATCCAGAGAACGAAGTATTTGATCACCCTCGAATACTCACACACACATACATATATTCAACTTAGACTTGTTTATATATATATATATATATATATAACATCATACTTATAAACACGTTTCATTGGAAGGTTTGAATCATGTGACATGAGAACAAATCGATCTTGTATATTTCTTTTGGCATGTAGAGGTTAAAAAATTAAGAAATCAGGTATTTTAACATTGTAAAACAAAAAGAGAATGCGAATTGTTGGTCGATCTTCTTCAAACTAATACATGTAATAAGCAGAGTTATACATGTTTAACCATACACGTGTTTCATTTTGATTGTTTTAATTTTGCTACTTTGGCTTGGCGACGTTTGGTAAGGGCCGTTGATTAAAAATGGATATACAGACAAGTGTTCTATCGTGATGGTCTTTGACAATTGATGGATATGTTGTATGGGATCACAATGATATTAAGTTCTTGGAATATTCGAATAACATGACACATGTGTAGGGATACTTCTTCAAATTAAAACTCGCCGCGATATAGCCTTTTTGTGCTAATGCGGCGTAAAGCAACCAACAATCATTCAATCAAATTAAAACATAGCAAATATGCAACAAAACGTACGGTAAAATATTCATTAGATATTCTAAGAGTAACAAAGTTTTTATTATTTTATCCCTCTTTTAAGATTCATACCCACCACTGCAACACAGATTAAAACGCACTGCCGACAAAATTAAATAAAATGACCGGACACACACCGTAGAATATACATGGACACAATATGCTAGTTTTAAATATCATTTAGATATGTTCAAGTAACGTTGTACTGTTAACATTAAAAGTGCGCAAACGTGTTCCTGATAAGGAAGAGATAAAACTCTCATTTCATTATATACCAAATCATATGCAGTTTATTTTAAGGGTGGGTAATAATGTTTATCAAGAAATAAATGTGAAAATATTTTGGTTTTATCTAAAATAATACGAATTTTCTTTTATGTAATATATATATATATATATATCAGTTATATGATACCAACTTAAAAAAAATGTCTTGATATAGACATGATTGTTTGATCGTGTACATCCCGTACACATCAAACAATGTTAAAATTGTGAGATCGAAGATTGACGACATATACTAGTATCTCTTTAGAATAGTCTCTTCCAATCGAGGCTTAAAACACGACCCCATTACAAATTATAAATTATGTAACTTTGATCAACATTTGACCACCAAACATAGCAGAGATAAAATAATAACTGAAAAAAATGCGTTTAGTTTTCCACGTTCCAATTTACTCATTGGTTTTTGTAATTCATTACCAGTCCTGAATGTTACAAATACGTCGCAAATTTGTATTAAAGGGTAGACCAAACAAACTTGCTGTGAATTTGTAGATGTCAGTTTGATGAAAGCGCCTTTTATGTGGGTTTATGTCTTGGTATATTGCTTCGGGAGGGTTCCTAATGCATACAACAGTATTTATATTGCGCCGCTTGCACACGAAGCAGGCATTAGCGATAGCAGAATTGCAGATCTTGGTTCGCTAATAATGCATGTGAATGTATTGGAATGACTTTATGTGGTTTAGTAGCAGATAGAAAACTTTTGGAAAACTATTTCATTGTCATATTGTCTTTGTGTTTCACTGGTGTGTGTTTGTCTCTCTCATTGTTATGTTCAGCATATTGACATTTCATACTATTTTCTATTGCGACTGGTATCAGTGAACGGGGAATACTTGACGCCAACAGTGGTTCAGATTTTATGGGAAAAGTCAACTTTAGATCCGCTATGGGTATTCTAGTTTTATTTCAAGGAGTAAGCTTCTGGACCATTCCTTGGTAAGTTTAGTTAGGATTATATATATGCATGTTTTAAGGATAAAAAACAAAGAACAATTATTACTTGTCAGTCTTATTATCGATCAATAATGCAAATAACACAAAATATTTCAAATAGTTCATCTTGTTTCACCAGGATGCGAAATCATATATTTTAGAGCTATCTTTTAGCGAAGCAAAACTAATATGTTTTTTTAACTATCAACAGATTTTCATGGACAATGATGTTGATAAAACAATTACAAATAAGACAGACATTTGATCAGCATTAGAAATTATATATACATGTAGCAATCTGGATTTTGGCACACAAAACAATAGGACCTGATCGTTAATCATTTCAGATCGATATTATGTTGTACTAAGTAATTAGTTTTTGCAGGTTCTATATCAGATATGACAAACAAGATTTATATACTTCACTTTTGCTGAACAAAAAGTTGTGACTGATTAAATGATATGTTAAATAGTCTTTCTTGTGTCAGCATTGTATAATAAAATAAATTAAAAAACATATAGGACGGAAAACTTAAAACGGAAAGTCCCTACTCAAAAGGCAAAATCAAAAGCTCAAACATAACACAATTAGCGAGATCTACAGATTCGAAACTTTGGACAAACAAGCGGTTGGATAAAACATGCTGTGTGAGAATCAAACCAAAATCTCCAGAAAAAATTAAACGCACAAGTCTGAGTTTAGTTAGATATATAAGCATAAAAATAACTCATAAGACTTAGTGTAAAAACTATTTATCTCTACAAAGTGACATTTTTCTTTTTAGATATATCATTCCTAAATTTGTTTTATAGAAAAATAATATTGGTTCAATATTTAGCACCCCTTAATTTTTAATTCACTTTTTGCTCATTATATTCTTTTCTGTAAAACCTATCCATCATATAATAAGTACATGTGGATTATCTTATGCTTACAAAAGGACGAAACCTCAGAAGAAAATAACTAAAAAAAATATAAATGCATTGTAAAGTAGGAGTTACAATGTAAGTCATGGTGTCGTAATTTCTGCTTCTCGCTATGTTTTGATATAGTTATAAAGCCAGCAAATACGAATATCTCATAAAACTAGTAAATGCACGGGGTAATAAATAAATACGGACGTCAAATCTGTTGTCTGTTCTCTCTTGGTAGCGTGAATAAATAATCAATAGTAGAAATGATACGTTTATTAAACATCTAGAACTGCCGATATATTTCCATACAAGTACAATATTCCAACAATAATATATAATAAACATATACGGGGCGAAGATACTTAAATAATATTCTTACTTGCATTTTCGTAAGGGTCAAACGGGATTATCTTAAATATAACAATGACAATATAAATAAAATGCAAGGCATACAGCTATCTGCGCTGCTTCTTACCTCTAAATTATAACCCTTACTTGTAATATAAAATGCGAGGCATACAGCTAATGCGCTGCTTCTTACCTCTAGGAACCCCCGGGACGAGCCTTGCTGCAAGCCAAATCTAAACACAGCAAAAAACGGACTGACGAACGTGACGTTGCCTGGTATTTATTTCAAATTACCGGAAGTAAATATTCTAAGCAGGAAGAAAAACATAACGTAACATAACGTAAAACGCTTACATAAAATATAGGAGTCCTCGACTCAAAATGCTTATAATAATACAACCTAAGCTTATAAATAAACAAATCTAGACATATCAATTCTTCCAGTTAAGAACTCATAAATGAACACTTTTGGGTTCACGCTTAAAATATTGACCAACGGTAACGTTCTGAACAATACATGACAAAGTTGCGCCATATACGACGTTATCGATACAGCTAATAACATAAAGTAAAACGTACGTTAATTACTCATTCAATATACTAAATACTAGAAATAACTTCTGACAACTTATATAAACTCTCTTAATATAATAATAACAATATTCCTTTACTTGGAAATAACCAATATACACATTTACAACACTGACCCTCCCCCAGAATACATTTCGTCCTCGAAATATGGTCCTGTCCATTCTGAACGTACATTTAAAAATTCTTTTCACATCAATCCTCCATCATACAAATAAAACAATTTTGCTCATCTCCAATTTGTCAAAAACAAACAAATATATATTTAAGCTAACTTTAAACTTAAACATACACCAACAAACTACTGCGCCTGTTAATGTCATCTTAAAAAAAAAAACAATATCTGCGTCAACAAACTAATGCGCCTGTTTATTCTTAAAAGGCAAAATATACATTTCAACTACAATTTCCTTCAATGTATAAATATCTTCTCTTATGCTAATATAACAATAAAGTATCATGAAAAAACAAAGTTCTATTTTTATTCATCCAGTTACAGCACTAATATACTTCATTTAAAGTTCAATTCAAGATTCTCCATTCTATCAGACACTGGAATTATAAAAATCATGAAGCTCAACTTCTTTTACACACCCGGCTAACCATAAGCCAAAAAATGTCCTATCAAGCTCTATACCACAAGGGTACCCCGCGTATACATATATACGCTATCTTCGATAATGATGCATCATAAAAACATAAGTATAAAAATTAGTACAAAAGAATAAAAAAAAAATGGTCATCAGTATTCCCCGAGAAATATCTAAAATGGTGTAGACTATAGCTCAGCATACCCATGGTGTAACCTAAATCATATCACAATCTAGACTAATCATTAGCCTTAACTTATTCTCGCACCAAAACAAAAATGGCACCTAAAGTATCCCAACTGTCAATATACACCCACCGAAAGCAGCTTCCCACCAAAATAGTATCAAACAATCTTTACTGCATTAAGACAACAACGCCAATAGGACCATCAAATTCCAGATGCTGATTAAAAAATCACCTGTTTTCTGAAAATCTCAAAAACAATTTCAATACCACGATATACTTTCAAAAATCTATAATACTGTATACTCTTCTCAAAAAACAATAAATCTCTTTTTACATTTTATCAATAACAAAAAAATCACACAAGTTTCATAACTACATTATAAAAAATCCCAATCTACACAAAAAATACTCCGATATTTGGCCAGTGTAGGCTTATCTGCTATATAGTCCTATTTCTGATAATCCTGACTTGCAAATCCAAACTGCGGGTTTCCTCCGAAAGTATTCATATTTTCTGGTTTCCCTCTTTTTCCTCTTGAGAAAGGACAATCTCTGCTGTAATGTCCCTCTTGGTGGCACGAGTAACATGTATTTACTCTGTTGCTGTTGTTGGCATTAAATTGGTCTTTCTTCCTAACATTATGTCTATTTAACGGACCAACATTTTCTCTTTCTTGCGTCACTGTTTTAAACAGATCTTTTATCTCATTTAAATCGTGTTTGATGTCTTCAACATCCATTTTGAACTCCTTTTTCAAATTGTCTATGCCCATTTTAAATTCTGCATGAGTGACATATTGGGTTGGATTCTCCGTCCTATACATCTTGAAGTCTTCTGTTTTCTCTTGTGCTATACAGTTTGCATCGGTATTTACCTGTCTGACATTACAGTTTTTACCTACATTTTTTCGACAACACTCGTGCCATGTGACTATATTTATTGCATCCTGCAATGTTGCTGGCTTCTGTATGAGGACCTCATAAGCTAGTGACTGGTCTGGCAGACCTTTGATAAAGTGTTCTGTTTTGAATCGGTCCAGCAAACTCAAGTCATTTACTTCAGGGTATGCCTTGCTTACTTGTCTCTCCACACGAGATGCATATTCTTGTATGCTTTCTTTGTGGTCCTGTTTGATAAATTGCAAATTGGTCCTATAAGTCTCTGGTAATATATGGTCCCCAAATCTCTGTGACATAGCCTTATGAATACATTTGATATCTTTGTGGAATGGCATAGGAAGCTCATTTACATATACTAGGGCTTCATCTCTCAGACAATTTAGAATTAGTTCCTCTATTTGTCTGTCATTGGACCATCTAAACCTATTACTTAGTAAACTAAACTGTGTCCAAAAGGCCTTGAAATCCCCATTACCATCAAAGAATGGACTTCTAGGTTTTGGTTCTTCCCTTTGTAGTTGCTGAATACGACTACTTTCTCTTACATAATTTGTACTAACTGGACGTGGTGTATACGTGTTATCAGTACTTGGACCAGCTACTAACTGGGTCACTGATACCTGGTTATTTTGTTCAGTTGTGGTCATGCTATATCCTATGCTATGTTGATTAAAATTCTGAGTATTGGTGTTATTTTCAGCCACATGGTTACCCCTTGCTAATTGAGCTATATTTTCCTGATTTATCTTAACTTGCGTGCTCATCTCAGAAACTTGCGTACTCATCTCAGAAACTTTCATCTTGAGCTCAGAAAATCTATCATTTTGATTTTTTAATTGTCTCTGAATGTCCGTTAGAATAGCAATAATATTGTTATCATTCAAATTCGTCCTAGTATTCTGCACAGGCGAGTTTATCCGGCTTACTACGGGGCTGGAGATAGATAAATTAACATCATCTTCTATATCTAAATCTATCAAATTACAGGGCTGATCAGTTCCGCTCTGTGAAATAATCATATTCTCCATACTTTCCCCCCCTTCCAAAATTTGGAGCTGGGATTTTTCTATTCCTAAGATCCATGTTTAAAACAAACAGTAATATGCCAATAGAAGCTAACTGCACCTCTATTTCCCTAATAAATAATTATTTGGAAGCTAAATGCACCTCCTTTATATATTTTTTTTCTTTATAGGAAGCTAAATGCACCTCCTTAATACTATTTTTCTTGCTAGGATGCTAAATGCACCTCCTTAAAAAATATTTTAAAAATTTAGGAGCTAAATGCACTCCTGTATTTTCCAAAATAATCCATTCAACACAGAATTATGTATAGAGCTAAATGCACTCCATACACAATATATGTCACTTAGTGTGTTCCATACAAATTAATATTTCTAAAAATAGACGTGCCAAATTCCTTGAAACGTGAGAACTAAACCGCTGCCACCATTGTCGTAATTTCTGCTTCTCGCTATGTTTTGATATAGTTATAAAGCCAGCAAATACGAATATCTCATAAAACTAGTAAATGTGTAACGTGTTTGGCTTATGAACTATATGTTCGTATCCGTTTTCACAGAATCTGAGACACTCCAATATCAATCTTTTAATTAACTCAAAAACCCAACTACAACTTGGAGGCTTTACTTAAAACTACAAGACCGACTTTGAAACTTAATAAAGAAATAACACTATTTACACAAATAACTTTGTATCAAAAAGTAGTCTGCAAACTAGAACCTCAATTTATCCTTGATCCTTTCACTGACTCCGAGGTCCCAACTGACAAACAATTATATTAAACTTAAGAATAAGCTTCAAAAATCCTAGGTTCCTGAAACACCTAGTTCTGAGACACCCAGTCTCTGAGACAACTAGTCTCTGAAGCACCTACTTCCTGAGACAACTAGTTTTGAAGCACCTAGTCTCCGGAGCACCTAAGTCACCAGATTATTACAAGCTATCTGTTCGAGGGACTGCGACCATTCCCGAGGGAAATTACAGTTTCGGAATAACGCGATAGCTTGCAATAATTGTAATACTTAGTCTCCGAAGCACAAAAGTCACCAGACTATTACAGACCACCTGTTCGAGGGACAGCGACCATTCCCGAGGGAAATTACAGTATCGGAACAACCCGGTAGCTTACAACAATCGTAAAGACTTTAAAAACCGCTTGCTTCAAAACCACAAGCTTTCAACTCAAACTAGGTTTACAAACTTTCCTTTTAAACTACTTTCTTGGCTGGTATTCACTTTCCGATGTTCATCCGTCGACGGCCAATTAATAAATGAGCGACTTGACAACAAATGGAAGTTTTTAACGACCTTGACTGGCTATACAGCCCTTGCACGGTCGGTAAAGCGACTTGCAATGAATCGGTGTCTTTATATACCAAGAGCGCGGACCTCGAAGAGAGCACCCTAGCAACAATTAACGCGTCTCATAACAACCAAGGATAAAAGACTGATTTTATATGTATTATTCGTTAACGCATTGTTCAAACGGGTAATTTATTATGGATAACAATTCAAGGATAAATTACAAATATTTTTCTTATGCCTAAACTGCATTTTTGTCACATTACCCACGCCTCCGATTTCATGCGTCCTCGCATGACTAACATACTTTTTTTTCTATTATAACGTCTGTAATTTTGAACGTTACTGCCAAAGAATAAGTTTAAAATGTCCATAACAAATTTTGCCTCTGCAGCGGCACCAAGGAGCCTACTCTTAACGAAATCTGCAGGAGGGGTCTTTTACATGCACAGGGCGTGACATGTTCCTGTACATGGGGCCTCGGATTTAACGTCCCCATCCGACGGACTCTACATATATATCTATATATTTTTCTCTTTGCTGAGTGTATTTCAACAGACCTCAACAGTTACAATAACAATAACATTTTATAAAAAACAACAACCAAACATTGCTATCTCAATAACCATTTAAACTCAACAAAATATAGAAAATTCTTCCTGAACTGTGTGTTTTAATTCTTTATTATTTCCAATATATCTATTAACAGTTTCGAGAAATTTCAAAAGATCAAGTGATTTTTCATTTCTTGGAGCCACAAATTTCACTGGTCCTGACAACCTTATTGTGCTCCTCGTTTTAAGACGCATTTTATTAACAGTCTCCACATCTGTTTTGGGCTTTCTAACAACTTTTTCTTGTATCAGACTGTTTTCGTCATTATTGGCCAAGTTCTTCAACTCTACAAGATCTGACATCTCTTTTCCACTGTCGTGTGTTTCATCTTGATCTTTTGGTAGCTCAAAGTTTTCAGCACCATTACCCTGGTGACACCTTGTCATATGACGTCTATGATATGCTGTCTTTTTATACCGTCTGTTACACTGGTAGCATATCAACTTGCTCTTCTCTTGATCTTTATTTATAATTATAATACCAACTTCTGGCTTTGGTATAACAGGTTTTTTTATGTTTCTAGACACCATTACTTCACTAGTAGGAGGCAGTTTTATAGTTGTTACAACATCTACCCTGTAGCAGCCTATCTGACCTTCAAAATGTAAACGGTTCTCTCTTCCGTTTACCCAAATGCTACCTTTAATAATATTTATTACACAATTTTGGCTTCTTTGAAAGTCTATTCCCAATATACCATCTACGTTTAGGTCTGCTACTACAGCAATGTTTGAACAAACATGTCCATTTAAGTCAATGTCAATTATAGTTTTCCCAAACAGAGTTAAGGGAGAACCATTTGCAGTCAGTATCTCTCTGTCCATTGGTGACAGAACCTGAGATTGCATACTGTCAAACATCTTTTTTGAAATAAGGGATACTGTCGCCCCTGTGTCTATAAGCATCTTTGCTTTACAACCATTGACATTAGCCTCTATAAACATACCAGCCTCATTTGCTAATTTGTTAACTCCTATTACACCGTTCTGTTTTTCATGTGAAACTTCGGGTAGGTTTTGGGAGTTTGGATGTCCTCTTTTCACACTACTATCGGGACAATCTTTCTTGAAGTGTCCGAATTTTCCACAATTGAAACATCCTCGATTCTTGTGATTCTGGTATTGCGCCCGAGTCTGCTTTAAAGCTCTAACTTCTTGCTGCAGATCAGTCAAAGCTGTCTGCATGTTTTTAAGTAGCTCTACTGTTTTGTCGCTAGCGTCACTGTTGGTCCCGTCTCTAGTTATAGCCCTTGAATAGCCCTTCCCATTATCTTGCTTAATTTCGGCCTTATTAAAAGCTTCAAGTTCAACAGCGTGTCGAATCGCGTCGTTCAAGTCAGCAGGTCTAGCTTGTTTTATCCTTAGCCTCATGTCTACACTCATGAGTCCGTCTATAAACTGCTCTTTAGCAAGTGTTTCCCTAACGTCATTTGGGGTTGTTGGATATGAAAGGTTCGCTAAGCGTCTTATGTCCTGACCTAATTCCGGAAGGCTTTCTGAAGCCTTTTGACGACGCTCCCGTAATTGTGTTCGGTACAATTCCGTTTGATTGGCAGGCGAAAATCTCTCTTTAAAATCTTTTCTTTTATCTGTGGGTAGATTTCCTAGTACCCCCTGGGCCTGTCCTCTCAACGAGACTGCCAAATATAAACCCTTTTCTGACTCTGTCCAGCCATTTATACGCGAACAGGCATCAACATGAGACTTGTAATCTATCAATGATCCTTGGCCGTCAAACGTAGCGGGCTTTATGATATTTTTGCTTTTGTTGTCTCCCCTATATGCACCTAATTTATCTTGTGGTTTTGGCAATTTTTTCTTTAACCTTTCAGTAACAAAATTTGTCTCGAAAACAGAGTCTGAATAATTTTTCATCTCTGGAGCTAACTTTATCGAAGCTGGGATATGTTTATCAGGTATTGCAGGCCGTGGCATAACTTTTGACTTAGCCGCCCCTTTCCCAACATTTGAACTTTGGAGTATATTGCTGCCTGTACCAAAGTCGGGGTCTGGAATAATGAAAGTACAAAATCCAGAGTCAGATTGTCTTGGCCATGTTGCTTGATTGATAGGAGTTGACTGAGAAAAGTCTGGGGCATTCTCAAAACTCTTAGATCTTAAGCACTCTATTTCCTTGTTTAATCTATCTAACTCCCTGGTCAAATTTCTTGTTTCGACACTGTAAGGGTCATACAACATTTTATCTTCTTTGTATGTTCGGGACATATTTTGAAGAATAAATTAAACAATTTTCCAAATATATTTTATTAAACAATTTGACAATCAATGTATTTACAAAACAGTGTGTTGCTTCTTGCAATTAAGGACAAATAGGAAATAATGACAATAAAACAATGTGACTATTTACATATAATACTGAAGTTTCTCAGATCCCAACGCTGCCACCAATTTTGTAACGTGTTTGGCTTATGAACTATATGTTCGTATCCGTTTTCACAGAATCTGAGACACTCCAATATCAATCTTTTAATTAACTCAAAAACCCAACTACAACTTGGAGGCTTTACTTAAAACTACAAGACCGACTTTGAAACTTAATAAAGAAATAACACTATTTACACAAATAACTTTGTATCAAAAAGTAGTCTGCAAACTAGAACCTCAATTTATCCTTGATCCTTGATCCTTTCACTGACTCCGAAGATAGAATTAATTGTAATCAATCTGTTTCAGACAATTTAAAGTATTCCGAACATTTATTATTTATATCATTTTCAAGCTGATTACGTAAAGATCTATTAATTTTACATTTCAAGAAAAAGTGGGTTTGATCTTTAACCGCATTTATATTACAATGTTTACATATTCTATTTTCTCTTTGAATTCTTTTATATCTACCCCTTTCTATTTCCAAGAAATTGTCACTTACTCGCATTTTACATAATAATTTTCTATTTTCAAAACTATTTTTAGAAATGTATTTGTCTATTTCATATTTTGTTTTTATTTTACTGTACAAGAATATTTTACTGGTTTCATTAGTTAATTTTAATTTTTCAAAAAAAATATTATCGAATGTCATATGTACACAGTTGATTGAATACCTAACTACGCCTCTGTCTCATATTTATTCAATACCGTAATGCCGAACAAAAATCATTTGTTTACCGCGAATTCCGAACAGCTAGAAACATATTCCCGAGTTTCAATTTGAGTAACTCGAATAATTCAAGCCCTTTCCATGTCCGATTTTCTCCCACACGAGAAATGTAGCATTCGTACATCAGCTGAATAATACGACTGAATTATTCGGATTACAATTTGTGTAAATCCAGAATGCACATAAAAGTAAAGGTCCAGCCCGACTTTCGGAAAAGGACTGTTGTAGATTTCAGATTGATTTCCAGAAATAAAAATCATACAAAAATGTTTCACGCAAATATTCGTCTACAGACGTGTAAAGTTATACAACGGTTACTAGCCGGTCTGGATTGTGATAAAAAGAAGCGCATGTAATGCATAAAATATATAATGTCGTGGCTCAGGGATGTGTGGAATTATAGAGATGCTTATGCGGCACAAAGATAAGATTAATTTACTCAAATGTACTAAGAATTACCACACAACTTAAATTTACTTAAATATTGATTTGTTATCCTGTGTCAGACAGATGGCTGATATTCTGAGAAGAGACCTTGAAGAAATGAAGTTTTATGGGAACAAAGATTTTGAAAACACGTCGCAGTGTTTAGAATTTAACAAAAATAAAGCACCAAGGTCGAAAATAGTTCTAGTTCATAATTAAGAAAATGTCAACCGTTTTCTAGCTTGGCGATCTCCGCACGCACCCGAATATAATAGACAAATACAATACAATAGTACACAAAACGTAACATAAAAAACTAAAGACCGAGCAACACGATCTCCAACAAAACGGTATATATTTCATACAAGTATAGAACTATATCTAGCGTCGGAACTGTTGCAGCGACGTCAATAACGTTGTCGCTGTTTTTTGTTGTTTTTTTTTAAACTCAAGATTCAACTTTAACAGTGTATAGCTTGAAAAGTAGCACGGTTGCTAAGGACTTTCTTTGACCAATCGATTCCTCAGACATTTTAGAATCGTCTCATAAATTTAAAAAAAGATCGATTGTCTAATATAATAGAAAATCTTGGAAATGAAACAATTCCTGTCGAATTTCACGATTTTCCCTATATATCCTTTGTAATTTTGGTGTATGATGCTGTTAAATTCAACAGCTCGTATCTCAAAAACGAAAACAGTTACCCCCCTTTTTTATTTTATTTTCTGATTTATTTTTTCAAGCAGAATCTACATGTAAGATTAAAAAAAAATCCATTGTGTAGATTAATTACGTACACTTCGCCTTAATTCAAAAGCAGGACGTCCATACAATCAATCTTCATACTATATCAACCAACGGAACGAATAGTAAACAACATTGTATACATGTCGTACGCCCGAAGCATCTGTTTTACATCAGGAACGGTCAAACAAATGAAAAAAGAATAAATAAATTAAACCATTTAGAACAGGATCTGCTTAACTTTCTGGAGCACCCCAGATCACCCAATGTTTTGGTGGGGTTCGTGTTGCATGGTCTTTAGTTTTCTATGTTGTTCTAGTAAATAATAGCAGATATGTCTTAAGTCAACATTGCCAGCTGGAGTATGGACCTTAGTTTCTTGACCATTTTGTTTTCTTAAATTTATACTCTTTTACTTTCAATCAATAACTCTTGCGTTTGGTGTTTCATCTTGCAGAATATTTGTAAACGTCTTGGAGGACATTTAGCGGAGGTCGAAACAGAGGCTGAAAACGTGTTTATAATGAATGAATTGTTTACAAGAAACACTACAGGTATTCTTAAACGTTTAGTATGCTAGTTAAAAGTAATAATTTATCTTATAAATAAAAAAAAATATTCCATGAACGACAAACAAATTAATAAATTCACCAATGCTCGTACAGTGTCGTAGTGCATGAGTTAATTATCAGTGTTTTGTTTGGTCCAAAAATGAATAGTTTTCAATTAGTGAAATCATGGATTACTTTTTAACATTGAGACATTTAAATGAAAGAAATTACACGAAAATATGAAATACTAAAATACCTACCTCCAAGAAAATTCACAACATAATTATTCTATCATCAAACATGTATGTCAAAGTTCAGACACATCAAACGAATGAAAAACATCTATCATATTCCTGAAATAAATACACTCATTTCTATATGTAGAAAATGGTGGATGAAGTATTGTTCAACATTAATTTAATATAAAATATAACTATACTTTCCTTTTTGTAATACTTTATACTGTAAACCAACCAATTCTGCAAAAACTTTAATTTGCGTTTGGTCCTTACTATCTCATTATTCGGCGATTTAATTTCTTGATTTTCAAATTTTCTGGATGTTGTGAAATGAGGAATGAACAAAGTTTCACATTGCCATAGCCATTGTCGCGACGATTAATACTCGTGTTATTATTCTTCTCATAACAAACGCGGACATAGATCGTTCGCGTAAACTTGTTGATTTACAGTACATGTTGTATACTGAAGCACTTACAAGTAATGTAAATAACCATCAGACATATAACATAAATATAGATACGATGTGTGATACATATATTTTAGAAGCTTTTGAGTTGTACAGCTCTTTGTTTGTACAATGTAAACAAACAATGAGTATATATGTTTTAGAATCTCGATTTGTCGTTCCAGTTGATATATATTTTACATTTTAGTTTTTCAAATCAAAAGTTGTCATCCAGATTATTCAAGCATCTCTGTTTTAAATTTGGGATTATTTGGGCTTTTCAACTTCGTACATCATCTTCTTTTTTTTGCATTTTTGCAACAAGGATAACTCATGAGGATGGGTTCAGCTTTTGGCTGGTGAACATTCTATATCTATAAAACAACATTCAAGCAGCTCCTGCATATGGTGTACATATCTGCCACCTGAAACTGTATATCAAGGTTAATAATCCCTCCATGAGTTCCGTGATAGAGGGTTGATACTCACAAAACGATATTAACATAGTGCTGTGCTGCTTGGTGTTCAGTTTTCTATGTTTATAGGCTTTAATCGATTTGCTGTGTAGCTAGTTTCCAGAGAGAACTTCAATGTCGTTAAGTTAGTTATAAATCAAGCATGTGTATACAAGCAGTTAAAACCAATTATGCTATGACATTATTTGACAATCAATCGGTAGATCTAAGAAGATCAGTGTGAAAACTTTGCGTACAGAATATAATGCTCAAATATAGAACACAAGTTTCACTTAAATAGGACAATGTGATCGATATAAAAAAAAAAGCTTCAGCTGTCAAATTTGACAGGACGTTGACTACAGCAACATAGTCATGGAATGGCTGGATTTTGATAGTGTTCATCTCAACCACTTTTATTTGTCATTTTCTCTAAAATTTCAATTTCTTAGATATCCATTTAAAAGAAGGACTCCCCATTTATTAGAAAATCTTTGTTTTTCAGGTCATGGATACTGGTTAGGAGGTTTTAACTTTAAATACGACAGTGATTTGGAGTGGATCCGCAAACCTAATGAAAATATGCCATATGCCTTTTGGGTCCCTAATGAACCAAATAACCCTTTCATTGAAAATTGTTTACATAGATAAATTCAGCCGTATAAGAAAAGCAAAATGAGAATGTTAAATTTGATGTATGCCTTTTTGTGCTACTTTGTTACATTTGTTGTTTATGTAGTGATATTAAGATGATAACACAATATTGACTGTTGTACCCCTATTTTTGACATTTTTACTCTTTGAGTATGTTTGTTTTGTTCATGCATCGTTGACAATGTAATGGAATTTGATGCGACTGTCATACAAGTGAGAGGTTTAGCTAGCTATAAAACCAGGTTCAATCCACCATTTTCTACATTAGAAAATGCCTGTACCAAGTCAGGAATATGACAGTTGTTATCCATTCGTTTGATGTGTTTGGACTTTTGATTTTGCCTTTTGATTTTTGATTTTCCTTTTTGAATTTTCCTCGGAATTCAGTATTTTTGTGTTTTTAATTTTTAATGGCCTTTAAGCATCGTAATTTCAAATGGGTTGATGGATATTGTCACTGGAAGGGTGCTTACATATGTGAGTTCAAATACGTCAGCAAATGATTATGGAGCAGTGATGGCTAGACAAGACAGTTAACACTCAATCTAGTGAGTCATCAACTGTGGTCGATTCTTTTTTCCATAGTGAAAAGACTTATTCATGAACGGGAGTACTAAGAGAACCCTTCTGACATTATTCTTATCCAATTTAAAGGATTATTTTTATTTATCTATTCTACATTTCCGCTTTTGTAGTCTGCTGTCTATGTTCATATGTACTCGTTTCATGTGAAAAATTATGTATGGGTTATTTCCCTGTTCATCCAATTGTAATATCAATTTCTTTAAAAATAGTGTGTCCTAAATTATAGAAGTGATCTATGTCGGATAGAAAGAAATAGAACAAACTAAAACTGAGGGAAACGCATTAAATATAAGAGAACAACGAAACAACATTAAAATGTAACACACAAACACAGAAACGGACTAAGCATTAGACAAAATACTTTGAGAATAACAAATATAACATGAAAACCAAATACATGACTTTGGGATAGATAAGTACCGTGACACGTCTCATAGTAATGTGAATTCACACTCAAAAATAAGTGATAACAAACGACACAACCGAAACACAACGTTAAAAAGTAACACACACAGAAACGAACTATAATATAACAATGGCCATATTCCTGACTTGGTACAGGACATTTTTAAAGGAAAAAATGGTGGATTGAATCTGGTTTTGTGGCATGCCAAACCTCCCTCTTTTATTGCCATGTGAAATATAACATTAAAATGACAACACAACATTACAGGACTACCATGTAAATAAATAGGAGAACATAATTGACAAAGAAACAAACGAATAATAGCAACAAGTTTAAAAAAAATTAATACGCCAGAAGTGCATTTTATCCACACAAGACTTACTAGTGACGCCCAGATACAAAAGTTTGAAAGCCGAAACAAGTACAAAGTTGAACAGCATCGAGGACCAAAAGTTCAAAAAAGTTGTGCCAAAAACGGCCAGGGTTTTCTGTTAGGTACCAGAACATCCCTATTATATCAAATGTTTTATCGATCACCTTAAAGTAGTTCCAATAGTTGTGGTTGTCAAAGGACGAGCCATGGCACACCTTCTGAGAGTTCTCTTGTGAAATCTATCGACTACTTCAACTCAAAGCTGACAGAACCGCTAATTCGACAAAAGATCGCTAACCTCCTACCGAATTAATATGACAGACAACCGGACACGTATATCATAAATAACAGCCTTTTAACTTTAAAGGCTTCGCAAGTTTTAATAAAATTGTTTTTAATTGTTGTTCATCATACAGTTCTTACTATTTGAAGCATCACTCCAGTCAGCTAAGAGGTAATTTTGGAAAATTATTTTTGTGTTGCAATTATGTTTAGGTATGCATTGCTTTGTTTAAATGTAATATATTGTAAAATTGGGAATGGAAATGGGGAATGTGCCAAAGAGAGAACAACCCGACCATAGAGCAGACAACAGCAGAAGGTCACCAACAGGTCTTTAATGCAATGAGAAATTCTCGCACCTGGAGGCGTCCTTCAGCTGGCCCCTAAAAAAATATATACTGGTTCAGTGATAATGAACCCCATACTAAACTCAAAATTGTACACAAGAAACTAAAAGTTAAAAAAGTACAAGACTAACAAAGGCCAGAGGCTCTTGACTTGGGACAGGCGCAAAAATGCGACGGGGTTAAACATGTTTGTGAGATCTCAACCCTCCCCCTATACTTTTAGCCAATGCAGAAAAGTAAACGCATAATAATACGCACATTAAAATTCAGTTCAAGAGAAGTCCGAGTCTGATGTCAGAAGATGTAACCAAAGAAAATAAACAAAATGACAATAATACATAAATAACATCAGACTACTAGCAGTTAACTGACATGCCAGCTACTGACTTCAATTAAACTGATTGAAAAATTATGTCTTCATCATATGAATATCAGGCACAATTCTCCCCCTGAGGGGTTTAGTACCATACCATCATAACAAATATGAGAACAACATAACCCGTGTCATGCCAACAACTGGTTTAATTATAATAAATGTGTTTCGTTCCGATGCAAAAACCCTATAAGTGAATCAATATTAACGCCAAAATATGCAATCTTTAATGACCTGACAACAGTATCGTAACTATATCCCTTCTTAATAAGTCTATTTAAAGGTTTTGTTAGCTTCTGATGTGAATGCTGACATTGTTGTGCTTTATAAAGAATATTTCCATAAAATAAATTTCTTTAGTATACATACTGAAGTCGTCATTATTGAGAGCTAAAATATCATCCAAATATCTAAAAGTATTATTAAATTTGTGTATCAGAAGTTGTTTCGATGGGTCTTTGCCGATTTTTGTCATAAATTGTAACTCATGGCAATACAAAAACAGGTCCGCAATAAGTGGTGCACAGTTAGTCCCCATTGAAATACCGATAACCTGACGATATACGGAATCTCCAAAGCGAACAAAAATGTTATCTAGTAAACATTCAAGAGCAGATATACCTTGTTTTGTGGAGAGGACTTACATAGGTTGTGCCTATTGCCCAATCCAATTTAATTTATCTGAAAAAAAATAATGTTTACACTACATATTATTAAACATGATAAAATGAAGCACACTATTTGAAATAAAAACTTTCTAGTGAACTTATCGATCATTTCAATAAACAAATTCTAAAAGGTTATCGATTTAACATTATACTTTGGTCATTAAGTATTGTTTTTATATGTATAAACATTGATTTTGAGCTACAGTGAACTGACTGTCAGTAATTGTGAGTGATCCAATATCTGTACCTATTGTCATTTCGCTTTGTGGATATCCAGGTACCCGGCCACGTCTACTCTGTGTTTGCTTAGATGTATTTCTATATGTATCCATCTGATGAGCTTTTTTGCTTTGATTTGTATAGTTCGTTTCTATGTTGTACTGTTACATCACTATCCCAAGTTAGAGGAGGGTTGGGATTGCAAACATGTTTAACTCCGCCATATTCTGTTTGTATGTGCCTGTCCTAATTTAGTCAGGTGTATCTCTTAATTTGTTCGATTGCAGTGTAACATATTTTGATAAATAAAAGGTTGTTTGCAGGATTATTATTTAAGCAATATAAAACATTTACATTTATTAGCAACATGCAAATCGGAAGCAAAATTGGCATCTTTAATATTATGTGTTATTAATTGTTAAGTAGTCAACAACAAGTGTCTGTCTTTTAACTCAATCCCCTAACTGAATATGAGAATCCATCTCAAACACTCTATACATTGTTACCCGTGGGTTATCGGATTGATGCAATCTCGATAGTTAATTCATCAAGACAAACATTTAGTAAATTTAACTATTTCGATCAGAAAAATCTGACAATTCACTGGTATCTATGTTTAAATCATTTTTAACAAAAAGCGATATATAGGTCAAAAATAGACAAGAATTAGAAACATTACCTCAAATATCTAAAATACAGACTTGAAAGACGCCTATCAAGACTATTTCAACAAACAAATAATTCAACACAATTGTCTGTCTTTTAACACAATATCCCAACTGAATATGAGAACCCCTCTTAAACACCCTATACATTGTTACCCGTGGTTTATCGGATTTATGCAATCTCGATAGTTAATTCATCAAGACAAACATTTAGTTATTTAAACTACTTCGTTCGGAAAAATCTGACAATTCACTGGCATCCATGTATAAATCCTTTTTAACAAAAATCGATTTATGGGTAAAAAATAGACAAAACATAAAGAAAAAACATTACCCCAAATTTTTAAAATGCAGACGTGAAATACGCCTCTCAGAACTCTCATAAATACATAAGATCGATTAATATTTTTTGTATTAATTTTGTTTGTTATTGGTTACATGTAGATTGTCAAGATTGTAACCCAATGAGACTTGCAGCTACGGAGATACCACGTCACGTCATTAGTCGAATTTCTCTTCTTTTGGGATGGTGGGTTTTTTGTTTTTATATTACTTAGAATGCAATATTTTTCTACAACGGCGAATTTAAAATGCCGTGATCGCAATTAATCCATTGATCTATAGGGTCAATATTATTTTTCGTTCTGTAATAATATTTGTTGTAAACTTCTATGTCTCATAAAAGCATCATCGATTTTCAATTTTACTGATATAAGGGGACTTTTGTTCTTTGTCATGACATGTATATAAAATAATTCATTCTACCGTATTTTTTCTTGGAAAGACTACCATTCAAGTTGTTTCATCTTAACTTGAACCTGTTATATTTGAAGCTCCGCATTTCCTATTTTTTTAAATTTCATTAGGCAATGGATACTTCTAATCGTTTCCGCGTTAAAATTGCAAGTGTCTTTTACACAGTTATAGCACTAAATTTCAACATTGAAAATTTAAACGCCTCGAGCTTTACAGAAGCTCTGTTTGGCACACAGGAAAACACCAGAATACAAATTGGTAAAGACACTCTAGAAGTGTATTCTGAAAGTGTAACAGATTGCGCAAGACGATGTGTGTTACTAGATCAGTGTTGTCTAGCAAGCTATTCCGATGACACCTCGACATGTCTTCTCGACCAGTCTGGATCTTGTTGCATTGATACACTTATCGAAATTGGATGGAGAACAATCAAGAAACAAACTGCAAATGGTAAGTTTTGCAAAATGCACTGCATACTTGTTTTACGTATTTGCTTTTACATACATATATTACAGAGAGCATATGATGTGGACATGAACAACTAAAGGTCACCGTATAGGTGAAAACTGAGCCAAACCTATATCGCATTGTAAACAAAAAAAGACATCGAAATAAAAAAAATAATAATGGGGCAACTAACAGCCTGATTTATAACTGCTTACACTACTGGGTCGATGTCACTGCTAGTAGACGTTTCATTTCCGAGGGTATCACCAGCCCAATAGTCAACACTTCGGTGTTGACAGGAATATCAATAATGTGGTCATTGTTATAAATTGATAACTATGATCTATGAAATAATGGATGCAAAATCAAATATATTATCGAATCAAACGAAAACCACGTAATAAGAGGTTTATGTCATATTTACTGCCACCAAAACTTCCCTGTAACCTTGGACAGTTGTGTAAGTTTTTGTTTAAACCCCCGAATATAAAGAGATTTTTTCATAAATTACATTCGTACTTCAATATTTTATCGAATATACACGCAAACTAAAAATACCACATGTACTTCATCAACATTCACAACAGTGGAGATCTTAGAAAATGACAATACGTTGTTCTCTGTAAAAAATATTTAAAAATCTCACATTTTTATACTATTGTGTCCTTAAAAGAGTGTCGAACAAGACAAGATGGACAGTCAAAATCATAGATCGAAAATAGGCTGACAACGCCATGGCTGAAAATAAAAAGACAAACAGACACATAATACTACAGAAGACACAACAACAAAAAAAACTAAAAACTAAGCAACACAAACCTCATCAAAAACTAGGGGTTATCTCAGGAGCTCTGGAAGGGTAAGCAGATCCTGCTCAAGATGTGGCACCCATCGTGTTCTTTAAAATTCACCAAAAGCCTTGTGAAGAACAAAACATAGCATGTCATCCAGATGTTCTACTAAACATCTTAATAAATATCAAAGTTCGTACATATCTTACCACCATTCCTTCTACAAACAAGATGGACTTCAGACAAACTATGATGAGTTATTCGTTTACCAGCGATGGGTAGTGATTACATTTATCAATTAAGAGGTTGTTCGTGTTTATATATTGAAATAATCAGCTGCGAGTCAATATATATGAAGCTTTTTGATGAGTGAGGCCAGCGATCGAAATTAAACGGCTTCATATTGTGTCGCGCACAATTTAGAGTTTTTTTCATAACTTTAATTTTTTTTCAAAAACAGAAAATGTTCTATCTGAAGAATTGTCAATGAATTTTATGATAATATCACCTTAGCTGTATTTGGCAATACCTTTCTGAATTTTGGTTTCCTTATTTCGAACTTAATTTGGAACATATTTGATTCGAATGTCACTCATGATGGGTTTTTTGTAGAAAAAAAAAACGCGCTTCTTGCGTACAAAATTGTAATCCATGTACAGGGGGGTTTTACCTTTATCTCCTAGTACGATTACAAAAACATCTCTTCATTCCTTTTTCAGCATCATCAACTTGTACAAACTGTTTAGTTTTCGACAGATCATTATATAAAATAATTGATAACGAGAAAAAATGGCAAGAAGCTGTGGTAAGTTGCTCCATGAGTATGATGTGGACTTACACAGTAAGTAATTTACCTAAATTTATTTTCACGAGAACTATAAAGAAAAAATTTTCGCGAAATTTACAGTGCATATTAGATAACTTTTAGTAAGTTATTTTCAATTGTTGTATTCGTGCTTCGGTAATACTATCACATCTCCATATCTATAGTACCCTCAAATTCACCTTTGCATTTTAAAAAAGGAGAACAAAATATCGCACGAAATTTATGCTTATTTCCTCTCAAGACTCCTGAATTCATAAAAAAATACTCAAACACGATTCGTATAAGTGTTATTCACTATTTCGAAAGAGAAAAAAGAATGAGCGAAAAAAAAATAATAACCAGAAATAAAAGCCCCCGAGGAAATGTGGTATGTCATATGAAAAGTTAAAAATTATAACACAAGAAAGTATTTGATTCTTTAATTAGTCTTATTGCCAAATATAATCAGACTTTGGTGCACTCGATTTCTCTTGTAGGACGAGTGTAAATGCCAAGGTGGTAAATTGATTGAAATAGAAACGAAGGAAGAGAATGATTTTATCCTTACTGAATTAAAGAATAGAAACACAGGAAGTAAGTGGACAGATTTTGTTTAGGACGAGAAAAAATATTTATAAATAAATGTTAGATTTTCCAAGAGTGAAGAGCGAGCATTTCGACGGAGTTTATTTTTGACAAAAATGTCCCGCGATTTTGAAACGTTTGCTTCACGTTTTCGATTTTCTGCAAAGATAGTTCAATGTTATATCCATACAAGATGCATATGATACTTGTCTTGAGACTATGTGTATGCTCCAATACAGGCAAACGGAAACATTTCTTCAGCATCGGAACAAAGAATGTGTTTATATTCATATTACATGTACATAAACGATCCTCATTTGCATTTAACATTAACACGATTAACTATTAAGTAGGTCGACATCATCGTCAATACTAATTAGTATGTTCTTTGTATGTTTCAGCGTTAGGGTACTGGCTAGGTGGTTACAACTTTTACAATGATTTCGACCTTGAGTGGATAAGTAATCCAGGTCAAGGTATGCCATTTGATGGTACTGGTGTTGGTGAACCTAACAACCCCTTTACAGAATTATGCTTAGCTGCATGGGATGATATCGATTTTGATTGGGCTGATATTCCATGTGGTGCCATTTTGCCATATATATGTGAATTTTCTGCCGATTAATCAAGTATAATGTACACTGATAATTGATTGACGTTATGTCTATATATATAACAATCTTTTTTTTCTGTTTAAGAAATTGTTAAAATAAATTCATATGGTTTTCATTTTTGATAGAATCAACTTATCTTATTGAAGTTCTGTTTTGATCTTTATGTTCCACAGCATTTTTGTGAAAAATAAAACAAAACCAAAACATTTATCTTAGTAATGTTAGATTAAGGAGAATTTTCATATGATCCTAGTCAAAGGCACACACATATTGTGCAAGAGGGAACCTATTCAAAAAGAGTCTAAATAACCATCATCGAGCACTGTTCAAAATTAAGGTCTTTCTATGTAAAATTAAATCCGAACTGACTATTTGAACCATCATAAGAAACAATATGATGCAAACTCAATTTTGCGATATTAGGTGCTCTACTTCATGAAGTGTAAAGAGATGACCGGTGTCCATTTACTTATTTTGAGACTAAAACAATATCGTTGTGGAAGCTTTTTCTTTAAGTTTAGTGGATTGTCAAATAATACATGTAATAGAATAAATGCTCTACAAGCAAAATAACAATTTTCATTTCATTTTTTGACTATATGTATTTTGTCAGATAAGTCATCGATGTGTCCATGCCTCGTTAACAAGGTTCCTTATTTAGCAACCAACAAAAACCCCTAAAATATGAACGGGCAAATATGTAAAGTAGCGGGATTAAAAGCTTTTGCTAGTATTCAACCATCCCTCAGCGACAACACGTAGTTAAAGAGTGGATTTACAACACTACATTAAAACAACATGTGAAGGCCATTTACAAAGATCTCGACATGTTTGATTGACAAGTCGCAAATCTGATAGAAATGAATTTTTTATTCAAAGCTCCGATAACTTTCTTTTCTACTTTATTTTCTAGCAACTATTGCACCAGCCAATAAAGTTCAAGCTTCGATTTTTTGGGATATGTGAATCTTATAATTTACTTCAAAACCAGAGGATTTTGAAAAGATAAAAAAAACTGAATTTATCATGAACCGTTCCGGTTGTCCTACATTCTATAATATACACATGATACATGCAGTATGTGTTTAAGTTATGTAGAATGTATGACTATGCAGCCACGTGCAGTTGCTATCGAGACAATAAGTCCCTTGTCTAGCTAGTCTGAGAGAGGTTCATCAGGTCATATCTTCTAAAATTGATACACCGCTAAAAAGAAATTTCGATTGACAATAATATTCAAATAGTAATGATTTACTAGCTAAAGGCTCGTTTATTACTTTATCGAAATCAAATAACACTAATTAATAACACGTGATGTTCGATGAATTAACTCGTTATGAAACATATAAATGTTATAAATTGTTCTTTTGTTACTTCTGAATGGCCCTGAAATAATATGGTACTAAGTATAGAAAAACAAAATATCTAAATATTTCCATTGCCAACAAAAATATAGTAATTCATTACTGAATCAAATTACTTGCCATTAGCAATATTTTCCATACGATTTTTCTAATCGAAAAAAATAATTCTCGTTTGAGCTTTTCAAAATATTTATGTTTACATAAAGGATTATTTTCTAAAAATAGAGTCAAGAATAACATACAAAAAAATTCTTTTAGTCTTGTATTTATTGAAATTTCCATACAACCTAGTTCCAGCAGAAAAAGTATTCACGTCTTTCTCGTGTACATACACAGGAATTCAATAAGTACACATCCATATGAATTTATCAGGTTATTTGTCAAAGGAAGAATAGCAAATTTAAAATGAATAGTTTTGGCTTTGTGATTTCTGGTGTACCTATACAAAAAATCAGAATTTAACAGGTTATGTGTCATATGGCCAATATTTCGCTTTTTATTCTTTCCAAAACTTCCAAAGGACTATGGGAAATAGAAAATTTAATTTAATTTTTTGGAACAAACATATCGTTGTGTAATATATACCAAAATAAGTTCTGTTAAAAGCAATATGTGTTGGGCGAAATCAAATCCTTTCTTGCTTCTAGTATTGTAGTTACCTTAAAAATATACATGGTAATAGTTTTTATAATCGGAAGCATTAATCCGGAACTCGGGAACAGACCATGAACTTAGTGGGACCATGGTGTAAAGTATATGCACGGTATTTAAGTTCTGCCAGAAATTAAATCATGACAATGTTGAGAGCAAATAACATGTTACAGAAACATTTCTGGAAACAAACTGCCAAAAAGCGTTAATTCTTGGTGAAATGGAGCTAAAGGATATAGCTAACACATTTATATAAATCTTTTAATTATTTGTATATAGTGTCTGCATTTGTAAGGATCGGGCAATTCAATTAAAAATGAAAACATGGTCATAAAAAAGGTACCGATCATATATACATATAAACCATGCTTTTTGAAAAAAAAACATCATTCTGAGATAGAATTGGTATGTCTTTCGTTTATAGCAAATTAATGGAATGTACTTATTCATCATGTTATTGTGCTATTGTAAAACTTGTTTGTTGCTTGTCTGTCATTTTTGCTATGCTAATATGCTTGGTCTATAATATGTCATTTTTTATTCTTTGTTACATACAATGTATTTGTTTTGATTTTTTTATGATTAAGAAAAAATGATGCTATGATCATGTTTAAATCTCCGTTATGGCTGATTACGTTCATTAATTGGGTCGTTATAATAGGGGTCTGGATAGGTCCGTGGGACATGTTTCGCAGTCACATTTCATGATGATGAGATGCACGTTGAATCCGTGCCTCCATAAGGGTGTTTTGGGAAATTCTGAAAATAAGAGACTATTCCTAATACTCGTAGAGAATACCAATGCAACTGTTACTATTGCTACTGATCTTAGTTTTTGTGTCTACTAGAAAAACAACACGGGACCTAAATCCACAGACATCTGCTTTGGTTGCCAGACGATGGGTCACTGGAGACGAAACTGTTCAAAGTTTTAAAACCAAACAAGTTGCATACGAAGATATGAAGGATAAGTATTATTTTGATTGTGTTGCCAGTGATAAACGTCATTTAAAAGAGCAGTTAAATACTTTACAACTGGATTCATATGAATATGAGCAATCAATTAGTGTACTACAATCTGTTAAAGGTAGACGGAAAAAATATTTCGATTTATATTGAAAAATGATAGAAGCAAATTCATATGTGTTAGACATTAGAATATTTTAAACGGATATGCTATTCCTTTTAGTAAAAACAATAAATCTGCTTGATAATGCAAAAATCATTATTGTATCACGAGCTATTGCTGATCATTTGGTTAATGATTGTATTGAAGAAGTTAAAACCAGACCTCATGTTATAAATCCGTTAACAATTTCGATATAAGCTTTCCCTTTTATTAGTGCATGCTTTTAGCCGGGGTCACCGGCTGAGTAATTTCTATGTCGCCTGTCATAGGTAATGTAACCAGATTGATAACTAGAAATTTATAAGTAGACTGATTGAGTCACGTGTTTCATCACGCCTGGTAAACCATCTAATCTCAACCAAAATGTTGAGACGGAAAAAAGTATTCTGGCACTTCCTGTTGAGTCTTTCTGGTTCAAAATATCCAAAATAAACACAGGGTAGGTCGACTTTTCGTCAATTTACTGAAAATCAATGACTTTTTTGTAAAATAGGAGAATGTCATGCCATAGATAATTGAATTAGGATTTGTTACGTGTATAACACAGACCAATATAATTTCAAATGACATCGGAACGACTTTTCTCCTGCAGGTAAATGTGGCCAGTGCAGTCGGCTATTGACAAAATTACAGTGAAATCATTGATAAACTACGTATATATCAGTAAATTAGTATTTTTCTAAAACCTTATGAACATAAAATTACAGTTTGTTCCTTTTCTTTACTAATATAATTTAATTAAGCTAAATATGTTATGAAGTAGATCATGTTGAGATTTTCTGGTATCGGTTGAGATATTCTGGAACAATGTTGAGATCTTCTGGTGATTGAAATTTTCAACTAGCTTAGTATCAATTATACATATAAATGTACAACCGCCAAAATTCATAAACTTGCCGTATATTGTTTGACATTTCAACTGTCATTTTAATCTTATCTTTTTCAACTGTCATTTTATTCGTGTTTGTATAGTTATGACAGGCAGCTTCTAAAGAGACCTTTGGTTGTACTAAAGTGAATAGTTAATAGTGAATAGCTGTGTTTATTCTGGCGCTGGAGATTAATAGTCTAGCGCTGAAGATTAATAGTCTAGCGCTGGAGATTAATAGTCTAGCGTTTGAGAAGCAGTTTTGCACAGAAGCTATAAAGTCAATAATGTTGTAATTCATATCTCCAGCGCTAAAATTTATTCCTACATCGCTTAAAGGGAAAATTCGCGATTTTTTACTTATGGTTTAAATATGTTCATTATGACAAAATATATATATTCACAAAGTTTTATCGCTATATGTCCAGTAATAAAGGAGAAATTCAACAATTAATGAAATTTTTTTAACTACTTCCTGTAGGTCGTGACGTTTTCTCCTGGTTTTTGCATGCCGGGATTTAAAATACAATCAGTAAAAGTCTTGGTTTTTAATGATATTTAAACGTAATCGTAAGCGCGCCGATGACTTATGGTTTATCTAATAAACATCCGATAATAAGAAGATAAGACGCACAGACGTGCAATTGTACACATTCATGAGATAAATTTTCTATGTTAAACGTATATATTCGAATTATTTTAGTAGACAACCAAAAAAGTTATAAATTTATTAATTAATGCATTTTCGGACTGATATATGAGGTGAACAAATTAAAGTACAATAATCTGTAAAGACAATATGTTGGTGTACTCTTATTGACCTTTTACTATCTCTGCTTTGACTAGATTTATACGATGTGTGTATTCACGGTTCTGTGGCAAATTGAATACTCTTAGATGGCTTGTTGAAAGGTAAATTGTTATTTGCACTTCGGTATTTAACCACGCCTCTAGGGCACACCTTGCCAGGTGTGACTGTCTATTCGGATCAGTGGATTATAAAACAAGGGAGCATTCAATATACACATCTATAATACTAATTCAAGTTTCAAGTTTGTTACAAATAAAAATAGATCGCCGTGGAATTATTTAATTATATTTGCTGTATCATTTATTTCAATTCAAATAAATTAATTTACTAAGTAATAAAATTTAAACAATTTTCGGTTAAGACGGGAAACTTAATTCATGTGTCAGAATGAAATGATATACACCTCTTGTCCTTGATGTATGTCTCATTAAAAAGGGGGAATTAGAAATAGCTTTACCAAAGCATTTTGATTTTCTTTATTAGGCAAAAAATGTACGAGAACACTTACATTTAGACTTTTGAAAGCCATGTATTAATGTATATCTGAAACTATCTGAAGATAAGTAGATAAATCTACCGAAGCGGAGTATAATATGTACGAACAAAGAAAAATACTTTTGTTTTTAAATCTTTGCACATTCATGATTAATTATTGTTATCTATTACTCATTCAATTACTTAATTGGTACTTAAAATATGTCTACCGCTTGGCATTAAAACTCGGTGTAGTAGGAAGGGTTTTATTACATATACTAGATTATATTATTTGGATGAGGATTTGAGCTATCCTATAAAACACATTTATTAGTTAACTACATTCGAGCCCAAAGGATATTAACTTAAATGATTCAATTAACTTTACTCACATATTACTTATATTTCTATCTTATGATTTTTGCGTGCTTGTTTTTATAGAACAGTTTATATATGGTCCAAAAATTTATCATAAAATCATAAATAAAAATATCTTGTTCGGAGAATGATAGTACTATAACAGTGGTTCCAGTCAGTCAAAAGAGTCAGATTTTGACGAGTATGGTCATATTGGGTACGCACTAGAGCCAGGGTATACCGAAGAAGAGCTCCATAAAATGGAAGCTGCAGAAAGTTCCCGAAATCAAGATATCCTTAGCAACCATCGCTAGTTTTTAAAACACAGATTGGTGTTCGTGTACTAACTGCATACGTTATTAACGGAATGTCTATGTTGCCACTAATTTACTCTCTTTGATCGTAATATTGAATTGGGTGAATGCTTAAGTAACAGCATCGATTTCATAACAGTTTGTCTGAACCCGGTTGTTCTTGAAACTAACTATATAAGGTTTTTTAAAGTACAATCGTATTCATATTATACATGTTAAATGAATGAACAAATATTAAACCTATCTGTTTATTGTTTTCCGTCCATGTCTGCTCATCGCCAGAAATAAAGTTTGTCGCACGAAAAAATGGTGTTAATTCCAGAGTCAAAATTTAAAGAACTTATTTTCCATGTTTTCTGGTATTGTTCGAAAGAGAATTGACCTAACAGAAGAATTAATATCTTAGGCTGTCAGTAACACATGTAGAGTAGTGGGTCGTTGTTGGACATGCAAATCTTATAAAGTGTATCATCTGTTAAATTTGCAGGTCACTGAAAGGGGAAGTTCCATACGGAAGTAGGTTTTGAGATTGATTTTTTTTTATATCCAGTGACACATTTTACATGCGTATTCTTGAACGTTTGATACATCATTTACTCTCAAATTGCAAAAAACGAAAACTTCCACTTGTATTTATAGTATTTGTTGAAATAGTCCTCGTCTCACAACGTATAATACTCTATCTATTTGACCAACAATGTTCAAAAACAAAAGACAGCGAATTTTATGTCATCTTTCCCTATTTTTGAATGTAACTTATAAGGCTGTTCAACTGGCAAGAATACCGCCAGAGACATATATACATGTCTCTGATACCGCTAAAGCGAACAAGCAGTTTATTCTTTAAATTGCTATCATATCACGGCAAGAAAGAAAATAAATCCCGAAATTGATTTGAAACTTTAATACTCAATAGTTTTCCTAGAAAATACTCACACCCCTTTGGGATTATTAGTGTACGTCCAGTTGCATATATTTTACATGAATGTCGGAACAATTGTGATGATGACGAATTTCTTCCTTTATTCGAGAACAATCTAATTGATACATAAAACTGGGATTTTACTATGTTCATAACTTCGATGAACCAAAGCAAGATATATATCGACCTGTATTTAAATCAAACTGGTTCTCTTCTTCTTCTTCTTCTTTTGGTATACAATATAGTCTGATACATGTATATATTTTAAATTGCACTATAGTTCCGTAACTTTCTATCCAGGCGTATAAGCCAACATCGACAAGTGCGTACATTTTTTAAATCAATATTTTTGGTATGTACCAGTCTGTCCTTTACTATAATTGACAAATTACATTTTCCCAAATTAACCCTCGGAAAAAATATGTATATAGATTTTTATTTCTTCAAATCTTTTTTTTTTTTTTTGTGGTATTTTTTATATTTTCATAAATAATATTCTTTACACCAGAAATGTTATTTATAAACAAGCGTACGAGTTAAATTATTGGCATCATATCACTTTCGGACACACAAGACAGAGATGTGTATTATACACCTGATAGTTCAAAATGGAAAGTTATAAGTCTGCCGTGTACACTGATCAATACCTACAGAAGTGAAACGATGCATGAACTTGCAAGCCCGACAGGAAATCGCTTGAATACCCGGACGTGTCACCTGAGTCCTCACACCCCTCACAATACCTTTGGGAGTAATACCTTTAGCCATGCTGGTGATCAGATGAGGAAAGATCCGGATTTATTTGAATAAAGTTTATTACTTTAAAGAATTATGAACGAATTAGATTTTTGAAAACAATTTTCACGGAACACTTATTTATTATTTGAACTGTGACTCTTTAACTAATTCCAATATTAACAGTTTAAAAATAACAGATATATAATAATGGTCATTTAAAAAAAAATAAGAACATTTTCCGTATCAAGTTTATAGTTAGTCAGATAAAACAATCGTACGATTGACAAGATATCGACACGCAATTACGACTACATCGGTTACTGTAGTTTTGGTCCTTTGTGGTTTATAGACATATCGTGATTATAATCGTAGAAGATGACAAGATGGCGGAGCGTAGAAAATTGATACTCAAATTTTAAAATCGATGTTGATCTCTTATCTAGCGGAATAAAACTTTAATATCTTTAAATTTGAGCCTTTTTATACAGAATGGACATAATATCAATTTTTGATTTTTTTTAACTTGACATCGCAATAGCTAGCTTTTCGAAATCTACATCGCTATACTTTACATTTGCAGTGCTGGGGGTTAACATCAGCACTAAACTTTAACTATACACACTCAGCTACTTTTGCATAGGTACGGTTTCTAGCAATTTCTTAAAGTAAAATGTCAGTGGGTCAGTTATTTTTCTATTACGTTTTTTTCTATGTTTATAATCAACATGAACAGGAGTAAAACTGCGCAGATTGTAGTATTGATGTTTTAATGAGTCATTAAAATACTCATTTTCTAACTAAATGCATATTCAGGACGAGTACATGAAATGTAAACATGAATGTTATATGAACATAAACCCTCCTTTGTACTAGATTGACACGCCGTGTGTGCTTTTGAAAATGAAATTGATATATACGTCCACTTGTATTTTTGTCCATCTGATGAATTAAGCATTTTCCAACTGATTTTTATAGTTCGTTCCTATGTTGTACTGTTATTCTACTGTCCAATGTTAGGGGAGGGTTGGAATCCCGCTAAAAAGTTTAACCCCGCAATATTATGTATGTATGTGTCTGTACCAAGTTAAGAGCCTGTAATTCAGTGGTTGTCGTTTGTTTATGTGTTACATATTTGTTTTTCGTTCATTTTTTTTTATATAAATAAGGTCGTTAGTTTTCTCGTTACTATTGTCATTTCGGGGCCTTTTATAGCTGACTATGCAGTATGGGCTTTGCTCATTGTTGAAGGCCGTACGTTGACCTATAGTTGTTAATCTCTGTGTCATTTTGGTCTCTTGTGAAGAGTTGTCTCATTGGCAATCATACTCTATTTATATATATATTTATAGTATACAAGGTATTATCCCGCAGCTAAGATTTGTCACTCTTTAAGAACGCATGCACATCCGTAAAAAAACGGACGACTACCGGATGTACAACGGACACTTCATCCGTTGAATGTCCGTTAATTCAAAGTATTGAACATGCTCGAAATTCTCCACCGGACAGAAGGGACATTGATGGATATCACGGATGTTGAACGGACATGAAACGAAAATTAACGGACGTCTTACGGACATGAACGGATTGTAAAAAGTAATCCGTTTGCGCTATCCGTTAAGGTGTAACATGCAATAAAATATTTGTTATCGTTAAAAAAAAAAAAAAAAAAAAAAGGTGTAACATGTGCTTAAATCTCCGGTCACACCTTACCAGATAGCGCGAACGGACGCCGCACGGATAACTTTTTTTCAATTCGTTCGTTCCGTGAAACGAGTGTTGTTATCCGTTATAGACGTCCGTACATATCTGTTTCATTCCGTTCAGTATCAACTTTATCAGTCGACGTCCGGTTGGTCCGGTGGAAAAATTTTATCATGTTAAAACCTTTGAACGGACGTTCAACCGATGAAGTGTCCAGTAGGCGTCTGTTTTTTTGTTTACAATACTCGTCCGTTCTGTGTTCGTTTTGTATCTCTTACTCGTCCGTTAAACATCCGTTGGAGGTCCGTTAGACAGGTTCACTAACGATCTTTACCGGACATATAAAGGATAAAACGGATGTGAGACGGACATGAACAGAAGGATAACAGAACGATAATTGATTATAAAACGGATACACACCAATTGAAAATCGCGTCAGGAAAAAACAATTATTGGTATGTTGGTTTTCTTTAGTATCATGCATATTTACGGCTTTTTATAGCTGACTGCATGTATGCGGTATGGGCTTTGATCATTAATGAAGGCCGTATGGTTACCTATAGTTGTTAATTTCTGTGTCATGTTGGTCTCATGTGGAGAGTTATCTCATTAGCAATCATACCACATCTTCTTTTTTATATGATCTTCTAAATCATGATCAGGCAAAGTTATTGGCTTTTTATTCTGATATATTGTTTTCTAATTCTTTTCAACCCCTACCATTTCTCGGCATACTACAAGTCCGTTTTATTTGTTCATTACATAACGGACATAAAATGAAAATTCACATTAAATATCTGCATTCCTGCATCAAATTTTGCTGACTTGATAGAAAGTCTGGACCTTTGATTCTCTGTTTTTAACGATCCAAGATGGAGGAAGACACCCATACCACCTTAAAATCGTTTTGAGTTATTCTTAAATTTCCTAGCTGTTAGTTCCCTTTTTTAATAAATGTCGGGCGGATATTGAGAATACCCTCGGCACACTAGACCACGATCGCACAACGCTCACGGCGATCTAAAATAAATCCAAATCGTGTTGAGGTCGTGGTATAAGTGGCATAAAATGTCACGGAAAATTCGTTATTTTCATGTTTTTTTTTCTGCTACAACGTCCTCATTACGCTTCTATACAACGATCCTGCTACGATTATACCACGTTCTCTTCTCACCACCTTTCCATACTTTCCTCGAAGGTAACTATCAGTATTCATTACAGCCATGCTGTTTACTATTACTGTTCTGGACCAGTTCGTCTCTTAAATGTTTTGGCTTCATTTTGGGTTTAAACTTTAGGACTTGGGTATAAAATGGTTTAAATGATACAGTTTAAAATCCCTACTTAGAGTAAGACATTTCCCCCACTTTATTTAACTTCTGTATTGTTGTACAACTAACTGCCATAATATTAGAATATCTATTGTGTATTTTGGTATGAAATAAATATGATTATTGAGGTATTATTTCTTTAAGACTTCTTTTCCTAGAATGCTGGCTTATACTTGCCCAAATCATTATCCGGTCAAGTATTAGCTTTGTCCTCCCAGAGAATTGTCCGTTATGTCGGTTGTTGTAGACACTTGTCCCCTAGTGTGACAATGTGTCCAGGGCAGAACTGGTCTTCATTGTTTATGTAAAGAACCTGGGTTTATTTGGTATTTCGTGGCTGCGCTAGCATTAAGTAAAAAGGTATCCGGAAAACGTTACTTTTACTTGAATGTTAGATCAGTCCGTTCACATTTTGGAACGTGAAAATGTGAACGGACTGATCTAACATTCAAGTAAAAGTAACGTTTTCCGGATACCTTTTTACTTAATGCTAGCGCAGCCACGAAATACCAAATAAACCCAGGTTCTTTACATAAACAATGAAGACCAGTTCTGCCCTGGACACCTTGTCACACTAGGGGACAAGTGTCTACAACAACCGACATAACGGACAATTCTCTGGGAGGACAAAGCTAATACTTGACCGGATAATGATTTGGGCAAGTATAAGCCAGCATTCTAGGAAAAGAAGTCTTAAAGAAATAATACCTCAATAATCATATTTATTTCATACCAAAATACACAATAGATATTCTAATATTATGGCAGTTAGTTGTACAACAATACAGAAGTTAAATAAAGTGGGGGAAATGTCTTACTCTAAGTAGGGATTTTAAACTGTATCATTTAAACCATTTTATACCCAAGTCCTAAAGTTTAAACCCAAAATGAAGCCAAAACATTTAAGAGACGAATTGGTCCAGAACAGTAATAGTAAACAGCATGGCTGTAATAGTATAAGTATAAGTTCTTGTGGACAGGCCCCCCTTTTTTCAACCAAAATCCGGTATTTTTTTCGTTTTGTATTGATTTCAATAATTTTGTCGTTTTTCTGTTTCATTGGAACAAAAACATACTAGTAGAAGTAGTAGTAATATATATAGTGGTAGAGACGGAGGTCCTCGGGCGTTATCCTGATCCAGTAAAAATGTTGGACCGACCAATCCAACCTGAATCACAACTGACATATTGCTGGTCAATGTAGATCAAATAACGATGTTTTAATGAAAGATAGTGGAAATGACACAATAAATGTGTCATTGATGGTTGGGCCCGTTGGAAAAAAGAGACATGAGGTCCAAAATACATGCATACAAAACCTACAGAGCTTTTATATCTTTATGTGAAAATGACAATGAGAACGACTATAGAGCTGGAAATCGTCGTAGTAATATGATCGTAGTCAGGTCTTAAGAATAGCGTGACGAGGACACCGGGCTTGATCGTACTAGAATCGACTTTTGTAAAGGATACGGTCTTGAACTGCTAAGCATAACCGTAGAATAGTCGTAGTGGTTGGGTCGCATTAATACGGTATAGTCTAGTGGTTGTATTAAGGTAGCAGTAACATCGACGTTAGATCGTATAGCGCAGTAAATGTATCTGCGACTTGAATCGCGCTCAAGATACGATGGCACAGCGATCTTTGTGGACTACGACCTTTACGCGCTCCTACTTAGACATGATTTCGCAACGACATATCACGATTGTTTTTAACATGTTGGCTACTCTCAATACGATCTTCTAGACCTCAAGACCGTACCACGACAATACTGCGATCTACACAATCGTAGTACAATCGTCAAAAGCATTATTTTTTATAGAGATCGTAGTGCGATCATGGCCTAGTGTGACGGGGCCTGGGGTATACTATAAATGTTGCTGAATATTACCAAATATTAAGGAAGTGCCCTGAATACAGTTGTAAACAAACAATCTAAGTTATAATCATTTCAATACAACACGTGTTATAACGCTAAGTTGGACTGCATAAAGCAGTTTCAAAATCGATAATTTTTTTTGTGATAAGTAATATAATGACAAAAATGACATATTTTACTAACAAATAGATTATCACCACCATTAAGAAGTCATCCTGTATGAAAAATTAAACCTAGAAAAGGGGGTCTGTTCGATTGAATAGTTTTTAACTATTTTATTTCTTTATAAATGTAAGCATTTTCGACATTAAATAAAGTCTTTTAGGAATCGAAATCATCTAAAACATAATAATAAATAAATATTGTAAAATAATCTTATTTATACTTGTAAAGCATGCATTTTTCTATCGGCAATTCTTAAAATTGTATCAGTATTTAGATTTTAACTTACCACAGACAGAAAACATAAATATCAGGTTAACCGCAAAAAGGTAAACTCGAATAGTACCGCTCACTGATAAAGTTTCGTTGTTCATTTTGGGAAATAACTTTATTTTTACAACAGAAATTACATTTAGTTATTTAAATTAAACTTTAGCATAGCTATTTTAGCAGTTTTTGTCTTTATATAGTAATATTGCATGCGTTTAGGATTGCTAGTCGTAGTTAATTTGAACTTTGAAACCTCAGCGCCAATATTTTAACAATAATATACTTTATGACACAAAGTTACCAGAAAGTCTCAACATTGTGACAGAAAGACTCAACCAGTACCTTTATATCTCAACCATTTAGAATTTTTCATTTTTCTGCTTAGAATAGGCTTGACAAAAAATATTTTTGCAATTTACAGACGTGGTTATCGTAAAGCATAAAAAACACAAATAATTGACATATTTTCTTGCTAGGTCATTAATAGCATAGCAGTTTTATCGGATTCAAAGAAAGTAAACATGATAATCCGTAGGAGAAAAGTGATTGTGACTTCAATTTCAGATATTTTGAACCAAACAGAGACATATTAGCTACAATTATCATTTATCTATGGCATGACATTCTCCTATTTTACAAAAAAGTCATTGATTTTCAGTAAATTGACGAAAAGTCGACCTACCCTGTGTTTATTTTGGATATTTTGAACCAGAAAGACTCAACAGGAAGTGCCAGAATACTTTTTTCCGTCTCAACATTTTGGTTGAGATTAGATGGTTTACCAGGCGTGTTCATGTGACTATAGTTTTATCTTGACTGAGGGTACAAGAAGTCATATGTGAGTTAGTTTTGGAAACATAAAATTTTGCTTTAAATTCGAAATGTTTTTCAGAGTATACAATACAATATTTTATTTTAAAATTAAAGGTCCCAATAAGAGCATAACATTAATAACGTCATGACATAAACATTACAGTGTGATCAAAGAAATATAAAATAATAGTTCAAATGCATGAGGAAAGGGTCAGTGGTCAAGGGGAGATCATTGTTCTAGTATAAGGTTCCAACTATAATTGTGTATTCGGATGCTAGCAGTTTTGCTTATGGAGCTTATTTATGTTTATTAGAGAATCAGATTTTTTTTTATAAAATGTGGACTGGTTAAGGGACAGGATTAAGTTTGATATGGAGAGAAAAGAAGGCTATAGAATTATGTATAGATACTATTCAAGGTCAGTTATCCATGCGGGAATGTCTTGAAGTGGTTTACGGACAGTCAGAATTGTGTGGGTAAAGTGGAGTCAGGTAGTGGTAAAAACGCAACTACATAGTTGGTGATGTCAATATTTTCTAGTTGTGTAAATAATTCAGTGTTTACTTTTCTTTTTGAATTTATAGATTATATGTATGGACCTCATTCAGTTGATAGATTTGCTGACAGTGATAACAAGAAAATTGAATTATTTTATTCTAGATGTTATACATCAGGTTCATCAGGTGTGATTGCGTTTTGCTTTGACTGGAAGGATGACAACACTTGGTTGTCCCCCCTATACATTTAGTATGTATAGTTATTAAACATAATATTGCGCCATTTTTGGCCTGGTTATATCAGAATAATTTGTTATGCCAACATTGTGTGGCATAGATGCTTGAATTCAATGATACTGAAGACATTTTTATTCATAGTTCTTAAGATAAATCATTGTCTGGTTCAAATGATTTGAAAGGCACTGTAATGGGTGTACCCATTGTGATCTAATAATGATATAATTGATTGGCTTTGAATAATGATAAATCTTCTTTACTTTGTGTAGTTTGTTATGGTTTATGTATTTTCTACTCAACATTAGTGTCTAGTATACATTATAGATATGCCGCTTGGCTAGAATAACAATATAAACACGCCGCTTGGCTAAAATAACAATATAGATTGTTGTTTGGTTAAAATAACATTATAGATATATAGCCGTTTGGCTAGAATAATATTACAGAATGCCGCTTGGCCATAATGAAAATATTTACAGGTTGCCGCTTGGCTAGAATGAAAATATTTACAGGTGGCCGCTTGGCTAGAATGACAATATTTTACAGGTTGCCGCTTGGCTAGAATGAAAATATTCAGAGGTGGCCGCTTGGCTGAAATAACAATATAGATTGCCGCTTGGCTAAAATAACAATAAAGATTGCCGCTTGGCTAGAATAACAATACAGAAAGCTGCTTGGCTAGAATAACAATACAGATTGCCGCTTGGCTAGTATAACAAAACAGATTGCTGCTTGGCTAGAATAACAATACAATTTGCCGCTTGGCTAGAATAACAATACAGATTGCCGTTTGGCTATAATAACTATATAGATTGCCGCTTGGCTTAAATACCAATACAGATTGCCGCTTGGCTAGAGTAACGCTTAAGATATGCTGCATGGCTAGAATAACAATACAGATTGTCGGTTGGCTGTAATAACTATATAGATTGCCGCTTGGCTTAAATAACAATATAGATTACCGCTTGGCTAGGGTAACACTGTTTAAGATATGCCGTATGGCTAGAATAACAATAAAAATTGCCGCTTGGCTTAATAACAATACAGATTGCTACTTGGCCAGAGTTAAGCTTAAGATATGGAGCATGGTTAGAATAACAATACAGCTTGTTGCTTGACTAGAGTAATGCTTACGATATGTCGCATGGCTAGAATAACAATACAGATTGCCGTTTGGCTATGATAACTATATAGATTGCCGCTTGGCTTAAATAACAATATAGATTGCCGCTTGGTTAGGATAACGTTTAAGAAATGCCGCATGGCTATAATAACTATATAGATTGCCGCTTGGCTTAAATGATAATACAGATTGCCATTTGGCTAGAGTAACGATTAAGATATGCCGCATACATGTAGCTAGAATAACAATATACAGATTGCCACTTGGCTGTAATAACTAAACAGATTGCCGCTTGGCTAAATAACAATACAGGTTGCCGCTTGGCTAGAATAACAATACGGATTACCACTTAGTTAGAATACCATCGAAGGTGTGTTGATTGATTAAGATATGTTGATTGATTAGAATACAAAAATAAAAATACCGCTTGGAAAGAAAAACAACATGTACACTGAATTAATACCGCTGGGCTACATGACACTGCTTCTTCAAGGTCAATATAATGTATCTGAATGCTACATGTCGAATGTCTATAATATGCCATAACTTCATATGATTTACACTTTACACTATAGTACTAAGCTCGTTTATATTGGATATAGGTTCTTTATACGGATGAATTATTTTATAATTATGGTTTCAAAGCTTGGTGCATAGTTGGTGTAAAAATGACAGATAGATCTAGCCGAATACGCTAAAGATGGATATGTGAAGGAAAACATTATTACTCAATTATCTGTATCTCAGAATTTAGGTATTTAATTATAATAAACTAATCATACATTTGCCCGATCTTTGTTTTTTCGAAAATGCACTTGACTTTTGCAAGTGGCTACTCCCATGTGAGAGTTTTGTATTATATTGATAAATGTTTTATGTTCGGTTGAAGTTACGAATTAGAACATAACTATTAATGATACAATAATTAACAGACACGAAGACACATTCGGCTTTAACGAATCGGTTTGTGAAATAACCAGCAGCATCAAACCCGATTGATGGTCTATTATTTAAATTAATCTTATAGAGAAATTTGTATTTTTCGGGCGTCCTTTTGACGATTAGAATACATGAGTTTTTCTTACACTTTTCATCAAGGATGAAACCTACACAGAAGTTGTCATAATCCTAGGACTAAGTGAGGCAGTGTAAGATCACCCCTACGATAAGATGCCGGAGGATGACCATACACTGACATACCGAGGCTCAGTTGTATATATATATATTTTTTTATATTCTAGCTCTTCTCAACTATAGAAAATAAAATTACGCTTCATTAAATCTATTTTAGAATACACAAAATAATTATAATATACTTTATGTATTACTATAAAGCATATACCCTTTTTGAGTTTGTATCCAGTAGTCCTGGTGTGGGGGCATGAATCGTGGCTTGATATGATTTTGAGTTCTTGATTTTAAGCATAAATATTTCTAATTTTTATTGAATGTTCGACTTCACTTGCAATTTGTTATATAGAACAAAGGAAAGCATGCAGTACACAGACTCTCAAGATAGGATGATCTAAAAGGGGTGATCAGACTCAGATCATCCCTGATAGAAAAAGTAGTTAGGGTGTCAAACTAATGAGCATCCGTTTCAAGTCAGTTTAAATTGGTTTAATAGCTTAAGTGATGGAAATAATTGAATCTAACATGAAAACCAAAAAGAGTCATTTCATATAAAATTGTGAAAGGAAATGGAGAATGTGTCAAAGAGAAAACAACCCAACCATAGAGCAGACAACAGCCGAAAGTCAACAATTGGTCTCCAATGCACCGAGAAACTCCTGCACCCGGAGGCATCCTTCAACTGACCCCTAAACAAATATGTATACTAGTTAAGTGATAATGGACGTCATACTGAACTCCGAATTATACACAAGAAACTAAATTTAAAAATCATACAAGACTAACAAAGGCAAGAGGCTCCTGACTTGGGACAGGCGCAAATTTGTGGCGGGGTAAAACATGTTCTTTTAAATCTCTTATCTACTTCTTCAAAGTCCAGTCACACATATTACAGCCCTTGGATGGTGTAAACTTCCCCAAAAAACGTGTATGGTGTATGGCATATGGTGCAATGGTGTAAGGTGTATGGTGCTATGGTGTATGGTGTAAGGGGAATGGTGTAATGGTGTTTGAGGAATGGTGTGATTGTGTAACGTGCGATCAGGAAAGGTGTGAATGATTGTATACGACATTTCATTGGTTGAAAACGAAGTTCTTTTTATTTTGTTTTTTCGTATTGTAAACATAAACAATAATAATAATCCTAATATTTGAAATTTAATTGCATTATTGGTAATTTCGGATCGTGTAGATAGAATGGGGAATGGTGTATGGTGTAATGTGTAAGGTGTATGATGCAAATGTGTAACGTGTATGGTGTAATGGTACAAGGTGTATGGTGTAATGGTGTATGGTGTATGGTGTAATGGTGTATGGTGTTAGTGGGAAGTTTTCACCATTCAAGGACTGTACAGCGTAGGACGGCATGCTATAACATTTACAGGTCCTGATTGCTCTCAGTAACAGCGTTCATTGTGAAATTCGCTATAATATTCCATTGCATTGATTAAACTTGCTCTTTTATTTGCTGTTAATTGTCGTACAATATAACCAAAATCATGGATTGAAGCACTTTTCCCATGCACTGGGGTTTCATGTACTAATGGTATTAATTTAGTCGAAAATTAATGTTTGCGTTATGTTAGTATAATTTCGCCGCATGTTCATATACCTGTACCAAATCAAAAATCTCGAAGATCTTTGTTTTTCTTATTTGTAATATTGAATTGTCTTTTTCTCAGAAGATTTTGGTGTCAATTAGAGGTAGTTGATAGTCTCTGTCCAATAAATTCACAACTGTCGTTTTCCACTAGGACTAAATAAGGGTTTGTTATTAAGAATACGCATCGGTCTATTGTTGAAGAATGTATTTTGTGCCTTTGTATTTTTGTACTTTGAGAAAGTTTGTTAGACATATATATGTCATTAGGCTGCTGCTGAATATGAAATACAATAAAGCGCATTATCACGTTTCTTTTCAAAGAATAAAGAAACGTAAAATCTAAAATCTTTAAAACTCCAAAGGGAGACCAAGGCAATCTACATCAACAATTCACCGAAGTTTCAATGGAGCAAGTTGAAGCGTTTTTGAGTTATTGTCCGACATGTTGACGACAGATGGACGGACGAACGGACAGACGAACGGACGCACGAACAACGGTATCAATATTTAATTCCGGTGAAAATAACCAATGTTTTTTTTTTATAATGAATCTTCTTTATTGTAACAAATAGACTAGCACAACATGTATGAACAAAGGTATACAGAATGGCATTTTCACACAAAGAAAGTATTGAATAATAAAACAATAATTGAATATATATGATGGTGCAATAATAGGTTGAAAATAAATAAATATCTTATAACATTGAAATCTTATGTGTTCTTGCAATATATACATAAGTGGTGTTTCAATCAAATTTTAACATTTATTATTAATTATTTTATTCTATGATAGAGGCCCAGGGACTCCAGTATTTGTTATATTCCTCTACAGAGAGGTTTTTAAATGAAATGTATTTTTCTAAGTTCAAGTGTTCCTTTAAATAGTTTTTTAAAGCATTTAAATTTGGCAAAACTTCTTGTAGTTTTGTTCGGTAAATATAGTATTTTGAAAGTAGAATAATCTTATTTTTAACAAAATTCAATTGAACATTTTCGTAGATACCAAATAAAATAATCATAGTATTCAAAGGCAGTTCAATATTTGTCATTTCAAAAATCCAGATGTTTAGTGCATGCCAGAGACTGGCGACCATCGGACAGCTCCAAAATAAATGTTCTATGGTCTCTGGTCCTTCTTTACAAAATGTACATATGTTGTTACTATTTATTTTCATCTTGTAAAGTAGTGAATTAGTTCCCAAAATTCTATGGATAATTCTATATTGGAACCAGCAAAGTTTAGTGCTTTTATTATATTTTGTACATGAAGTGTGTATTTTTTTCCGGTTAATACCAGTCATATTAAGATGGTTCTCCCATTTTTCCTTTGCAGCAAATGTAACATATTTTTCATTCAATACTTTGTACATTTCCTTTGAACCTTTTTTTGATTAAAAAAAGATACTTATGTTAAAAGGTAGTATTGCATGAATTTTTTTCTTCTTTACTTCAATATTGATCGTGTCATTAAGCGAGTGCGCTATTCCATAATACTATAAAATATTTGGCCTAAATTGATATAATTGTTGGAAATTTTGAAATGACATAACTTTACCCTGGTCATCTAACAAATCTTGCACTGTCCAAATTCCCGCATTTGCCCAGTTTTTATAGTAGACTCTTGAACCACCAATTTTAAAGTTTTCTACCTCCCATAAAGAATACGATAGAATTTCATCAATACATCTTGGTTTTCTAATTTGATTAAGGGTTTTCCAAGCATCAAAAACCTCTTGCCAAAATTTATTTGATGACCTTTTAATAGGCCCAATATGACTTATTTCAATAAAATTTATTTGCTCCACAATAGAGACTTATCTCACCCACTTTGAATTCGAATTATACAGACGTCTTACCCATGTAAGTTTTAGTCCCTGTATAAATGCTTTTAAATTTAGCATTTTTAAACCACCCTTATAATAATCTTGACATAAAAGATCTCGCTTGACCTTATCTGGTTTATTATCCCAGATAACAGCATACATTTTATTTGTTAAATTACGTAACATATTCTCCTCTGGACTTGGGATAGATAGAAACAGATGATTTAATTTAGCTATGACCAAAGTTTTTGAAATGGTAATCTTTCCAAAAGGGGTGAGATACTGTTTTGACCATTTTTTCAAAGTGTTGTCTTTATTTTCTTAAACTGGCCTATAATTTAAATTAATCATTCTATCTAGGTCGACTGAAAACGTAATTCCAAGCAGTTTATATGTACTGGAGCCCCATTTCAATCCCCACTTTACACAAATTTGATGCTGACTATGTTTTTTGCTACCTATCCAAATAACACTTGTTTTTTCTATATATATTAATCTTAAGTCCCGAGATTTCAGCATACAATTGGAACACGAAGAGATATGTTAAAAAAATAACCAATGTTATATTTTTGTTGGTTTCCGTATTAAAAAAAAATGAATTAAAATGTTCATATTTTTAAATAGTAAGTGTATTCTGTGCCGATAAGAGCAAATGAATTATCTTAGCGAGGCAAGTGTGGTTTTACTACTGCCAATAATGGTTGCTATCCCATATACAAATAGTATGTGGAATTTTATATAGGATACATACCACTATCAACAGTAAAACCTTATTAACATGTTACTCACCGAACCAGCCCATGTGTTAATAGTCTATATTGCGAGTTCTTGCTTTGCAGATTTTTATCATTTATGAATATGAATTAAAACAGGGATTGTTTTAACCTCCTGTAAGACTAAACAGGTAACATCTTTCTTTCAAATCTTGTAACTGTCACACACAAACAAACAAAAAACAATCCAATACTACATGCATAATCTTTACAAATTGTGTTCGTTAATTGTTTTGTTATGAATAAGAGTGCATTTTTTTCTAACACAGACGATACAAACGGCTAAGCGCGCATATGTTTTGATCATTTGATTATAAAATACGTTTGCAAAGTTAACCTAAACTTTGAGTACGGTGGCAAATCAGGTAAATTTGAAAATTTAATGGACCGAAATACCTCACGGCTAATTTTGGTCTTATTTTGTAGAAAAATATAATATCCGTTGCCGCATGTCGTAGAGTGTCAAAGTGGTGCAGATTTTTGAAAACTGCGATCAATGGTCAAAACGGGGGATTTTAAAAAATCGAAAATTTTAGACATTTTGGACAATTTCTCGGTAGTCTCTCTTGTTAAATGAGAATTTTTTTTTTCGATGGAAGTATGCGTCAGGAATGCTCAACATATACAGCTGGTCATATTTATGTCTGATTTCCAGATATTAGTGATACATACCCTCGCTTGCAACATGTAAGAAAATGAAACAAATATCTTTATCTACGGAAATTATCGACAAAAAATAATCATAATTAAGATTTAGCTATGCAATAATATATGGCCACATTTAAAGATTTTTTTGGGAAAGTTTTGTTAAAATGCCATACAGAAAAGAGGAGATCTGAAATAAGAACTGTAAAGTTAACACCCGGTCCATGATGTTACAAAAAAAATGAAAATTCTTGGCTGATTATTTAAACTTAAAAAAAATAGTCTTCATGTTCATTTCACTATTATAGTATATGAAGTTTGTTTTTATTTTAATAAATAAATCAGTACTAGACCAATATCACATTGAGAAGATGTGTCCCCCTTCTTATAAAACAACGACAGACATGGTTGTCGTTTGTTGATGTGGTTCATAAAATTTAGCAACTTTACCTGACCATATAGGAAAATAGGTATTTAGTCGGATCTTAACACGTAATTGTGATTTGGTTAAAACCGGTTTTGTTCAAAATATACGAAGAAATGTCGAAATGTTCAGGACTTAATTAAATCCGTATTTCGGTAGGATTGTGCAAGCATACGATTTTTATTGCGTCTTACACTTTGAGAAGCGAATAATCTTCAACTACTTTATTCAAATATTGTGTAAAAACGTTAATTTTGAGCTATGAAAGTCAAGTGGCTCGAGTATTTTTCTGAGGAAGTTTTAAAAAATTGCAAAGAAATATTTTTACATTGGGTTAGCTATCATTAGTCTTAACTATCTATAGATTAACAACTTTTGGTTATATTTATAATTTAGAATCATCATTGAAGGTGGGGGACGATTTCGCAGATAATTAATTATATTGATGTGCCATTTGTATGCAAGAGTGACATTTCGTTGTATTATGTGCCAATTCGAAAAAGTTATGCGAGTATTCTCTCCCCTTAACAGGTTCATTATTTTATAATTAAGTTTAGGTTTCTGATATAATTTTGAATAATTACAAAATGTATCAATTCAATATTTTTCAGTTTTTGTTATTGGTGTATCAAAAACATTGATGTACGAATATAATTTCATAAATTTGAAACGTTTAAAATGATTACATACCAATATAAAGAACCGTTCATCATTTTTGAAAAAGACTATGAACGAAAATCGATTTATTTATCTTTCCTTGGTGGCAGATTGATTGGGAAATGAACCAGCGTAATATAATGGTAATCACAGAGAGGGACCAGCAAGCAATTTTTAATTGTAGCTTATTCAACGTTAAAACAAGTTTCCACTATAAACGAATGTTACTTTATACAAATAAAAGGACTTTGTTAGCTAAATCTACTAATTTTGTTAGATATTATGATTTTTTATTGCAATAGATTAATATGCTACATAAATGTTTCTCTTTCTCGTTTTTTATATTGATTAGACCGTTGCAATGGTTTTACACTAATATTTTTTGGAGCCCTTACTGTTCGGTGTGAGCCAAGGCTCCGTTTTGAAGACCGTACTTTGACCTATAATGGTCCACTTTTACAAATTATGACCTGGATGGAGAGTTGACTCATTGGAACTCATACCACATATTCGTATACCTATAAACAATGGAATACATAGCAGACTTGAAAGCCCGATATATCAATTTGAAAAGGTAACGGAATACTAAAAAAAAAGTTGGATGTCATTGTATGGCGCCGACAATACTAATGAGTTTATTCAGACCATCATGTACTGACTGACCATTGCTTCTGGGGTCATTTTAATCCGCGGTGAACTGATTTTCACTGCAACATATCTTTGAATATAAGAACCAGCTAGAATGACAAATTTTGATACATGCATGTTTTCCCCGACCCTAGTAATTGTTGTCCTTTGTAAATTTCCATAAGAGAAGACGTGTCGCATCCTGTAAGGGCGCGAGCTGCTGTTGGTGTGCCAGACATCCGGGGTCTAATAACTAAAAAGTTGCATATGTCGTGAATAGGTAAAAACTGTCTTGTGGCTTTGGTTGAAGAAACGCCTCCAGTCTAAAATCACAATTCATCATGTTTGACATCTGAGGAAAAGACCTTATTAGAAATAAAACATACCTGTCATGATTTTAATATGATGCAACTCCTGAAATAACTTTTCAATATCTGCTCATTTGCAGAAAGAGGCGGCAGAATAATTCGTATATCTGTCTCTTCAGTCACTTACAGATTCTACACAAAATAACTTCACAGACTTAAGATTTTGAAAAGATCCCGCTAGAAATATTTCGTCATGTTTTTGCAAATCAAAAGCATTGTAGTGCGATAGTGCATAGTTACAAGTACCTATAAATCTTATCTACCCATGTTTATTTTCAGGTGCACAAAGACATTTCTTATAATCTCTAATTGATCTGCATTCAATGACTTGAAGAAGAATTTGGATCTACCACCATTCGAAATAAACTTATTGTCCCTTTGACTAGCTGACTAAGTGGTATGTGATTTGCTCATTGTGGAAGGTCGTACGGTAACCTATAGTTGAAAATATCTGTGTCATTTGGTCTCTTGTGAAGAGTTGTTCCATTGGCAATCATACCACATCTTCTTTTTGTATACACCAATATCCGATGTAAGGGAAGTGTTTGGCGCCTGCTCACATTTTTAACCTTGCCACATTCTGTTTGTGGCTGTCCCAAGTCAGGAGCCTGTTATTCAGTTGTTGTCATTTGTTGATTTTACATTTTTGTTGTTCGTTTATTATTTTGTACATTAATTATGCCGTTGTTTTTCTCGTTTGAATTGTTTTACATTTATCAATTCGGGCCCTTTATTGCTGATAATGCGGTAAGGGCTTTGCTTATTGTTGAAGGCCGTACGGTGACCTATAGTTGTAAATGCATGTGTAATAGTTGGTCTTTTGTGGAGATTTGTCTAATTGGCAATCATACCACAAACTATGTATACAACGAAAAGTTTTTTTTTCTTTCTTTTCCAAACAGATCACCATTTAGACTTTCTATTAGGATTTGATAAAAATCAACATCATGCCCCGATTAATTTGAAGCACCAGAAGCAAATTAATTTTAATTTCATCAAGTAGTAACAATGCATGCTGAATGTTGGAGCGGCTAGTCCTTAAAGTTATTTATGAAGAGTAAACTCACCACTGGATGGCCTGCGTCATTTAAAACAATATTGGCACGCTCAAATGACTCGACATGCCTTAATAGCTTAGCTTGTATGACTTTTGCCTCCAGAAAAAACATTTTTACCAGTCATGGTAATCATGGTAATGTCATGAAGCGTGTTTTAACGAAAGTTGATTCATCTTTACACGCATTTTTTTCTCCCACTAATTCAAATGTATGAAAATGTTTTCTTCTTTGACATGTAAAGGCTTAATAACACGATCTAAGCTACTTTACTCGTTCTTATTAAATGGAATCAGCACGGACAATAACTTTCCGGATTTTTTTGATCCAATGTGGTTTTAAATTAGTCTTTTCGAAAAACAAGAATAAAATCACCTCAAAAGTTATTTAACCTTAGCATCTGTACGTATTCAAGCACATAAACACAGCTAGTGATACAAATATATATACTTTTTTTATAAAACGTAAGAAAATGCATATTAAATTCTTTGCATTTCATATGACAGGGGAAAATAGGAAAGGGGAGCGTTACATGACTTATTGGTCGGCCTAGCCACAATCAGATACATGTTCATTTTGTGTTTCACATGAAGTCAAAAATTAATGTCACATCAGGAAAAAACTCTTTTGATATTTTGGTACAGAAATGGTTGAAATTAAGAAAAATACCCATCGTTAGGCTAACAGTGGAAGCATTTATATAATTATGCAGTTTTCGGAAGAAATGTTTAATATTTTTATTAAATAAATGCATGGTGTTTAAAAACTGTATAATTTTCTTAAATGGTTGCCTTCAAGAATTGGTCACCAGTCTCAGATTTTTGGTCAATGACAAAGACAACAAAATATGTTTAGAATTATTGAATATTAAACATTTTAATTGAAAAAAATTTGACAAGAACATGTTTAACTCACAGTTATTTCAAACAACAGTAGCTTTCTTTGATCATTAATCTTATCTGATCAAACTATTATTATACCTTAACTAATCTATAAAAAACAAGACTTAAAAAAAAAACCTTTCTTTTGGTGTATAGAACATTAAAATAATTTGATGCATATTCTTACAATAAACAATCAAACTTAGCAATACAATTTGTATGTTTTGTCTACGGACAAGACATATGTATTCATATTTAATTAAATGCATTATTAAAACCTAATTTTGACATAGTTGAAAGTGTTCTTTTGAAAGAAAAAAAAACATACATTTTATCAGGTTTATCTATCAAATGATGCTGAACTTCGAGGAAAATGGAAACAAATACATCGTGATATTGTCTACGGACAAGACATTTTATTGATATTTAATAAATGCTTACAAAGATGATTGTTAAAGTTAAGATTAAAAGTAACCAATTAAATTTTGAGCTGTGCTTTTAAAATTTTGGAAAATATTTATCCATAATTTTTTACATATCTCAAAAATTTATTGATTAAGCCAAAATGAAGACACATTCTTTTAACTGAAATCCATATATCTGAATGTTTAAAACAATCAAACTATTATTAAAACTCAATTATGACATAGTTGAATGTGTTCTCTTGAAAAAAATAATATACATCTTATCTATCAAATTAGGCTGAACTCAAGGAAATTGGATACAAATATATTGTGGTAATTTCTACGGACAAGACAATTTCAGTTAAAAAAAAATCTTTTAGAATTAATTGTGACTATATTTATGTTGAAAATACTGAGTTTTTATTTGAATAGATAACTTTCATCAGCTATAAATAAGATTTAAGTCCTAAAGCAGACAAATAATTGAATTTAATACTTGTTATGTACAAGTGTCTTGTCCGTAGACACTTCCTCATCTGCTGGTAATACTGAAATGCAGAAGATAAAGTCAGAGAGAGAGAAATACTTTTTTTCATTTGATTTAGTTAATATGTTAAGGTATGCAGCAACTGGAATAAAATATTGAAGTAAAATAAAGTATGCTTTTTATGACTGATAATTTGCCACTTTTTAAAATCCATTCCTGTAAAGTAATTTTACAAAAATAAGATCACTTAAACTACCAGCTATTAATTAATAATAAGACATTTATAAGTTTAAACACCACATAGGACTAATTTAGACCCATAAAGCCAACCAATATTGATATAAAGCCATGTCTACGGACAAGACATGTGTGATACGGTGCTTTTTGTCCGCGATTTGCTTTTTGTCCGCTTTTGCTTTTTGTCCGATTATTTTGCTTTTTGTCCGATACTTTTGCTTTTTGTCCGTTGCTTTTTGTCCGTTTTGCTTTTTGTCCGATAATTTTGCTTTTTGTCCGATACTTTTGCTTTTTGTCCGTTGCTTTTTGTCCGTTTTGCTTTTTGTCCGATAATTTTGCTTTTTGTCCGACACTTTTGCTTTTTGTCCGTTGCGTTTTGTCCGTTTTGCGTTTTAGCTCACCTGGACCATAGGACTAAGTGAGCTTTTCTCATTTTCTCATTATTCGTCGTCGTCATTAATTTTTACAAAAATCTTCTCTTCTGAAACTACTGGCAAAATTAAAGCAAACATGGCCAAAATCATCCTTAGGGTATTTAGTTTAAAAAAAGTATCCGATGACCCCGCCCAATAATTAAGATGGCCGCAATGTCTAAAAGAAGAGCATCGCATAAAATGTAGATTTTGGCTTATATATCTGAAACAAAACCATAGAGACAATCTAACAAGGGATAAGAACATTTCGCCTCATAAAATAATGTGGACCAGTCAGAACTTTTCATGTGGGACAATATGAGCTCTTAATTTTAAAAAAAGTGGGACAATCGGGAATAAGCCCTACAGACTTGAGCAATTCTAAAATAAACACTGTTGATGTATCTCTTTTAAATTTTCTATTTAAAAGTGTTTTACATTTACGAATGCAATATATTGTATCTGTATCTAAAATATTAAACGCATTTATTTCGTGATAGAAATTAAGTAAATGCTTAAGTAACCATTTTATTACTTTTCCCCCTCTTTTCGAGTTTGTCAAACAAAAATAAACTACTTTGTTGAAAATGCTGTTGTGTTAACCAAAGTTTCCTTAATTTTATTACTTGAATAACCTCGAACTTCCTCGTCATTTGGATATAGTTGCTAAATAATTCCGAAATGTATGGATTAATACAGTTTATCTAAATAAATAGCTACACATGTATTACGTAAACTTTGTGATAGTGTTCCAAAAATGAAGTTTGTTTGTTTGTTAATTTGTAATATTTGTAATGTTTAAGAAAAATAAAGTTGTTGGAAATATGACGAAAATATTACCAGACTTAAAAAAGTTTTTTTTTAACTGAAATGTTGCAAAATATTTTGGAGCGACTGTCAATCGGCCATTCGCATATAAGTGCAAATGGTGACTATATATTATTAGCGGGAAGAAGAAACTGTGCGTTTAAGCAATAACATGTCGTAAATGTGTGCACTTCCACATGTAGCAAACGCCGACACCATTTAACATAATGATAAAACTATTCAAACGAGAAAACCATTGATTTACAAAACACTATACGACAAACAAAATACAGAAACAAACAACAACTATTGAATTACAGATTGAAACTCCGTTCCTGACTTATTCGTATGATTATCATATATAATATTTAGCGCGGTTAAACATCAATTTAGAATTTCAATAACGAAACCATCACTCAAGGATTATTTGATTTGATAAATTTCTAAACTATTCTAAAGTTTCGAGCATATAAAAAAGAAGATGTGGTATGATTGCCAACGAGACAACTATCCACAAAAGACCAAAATGACACAAACATTAACAACTATAGGTCACCGTACGACCTTCAACAATGAGCAAAGCCCATACCGCATAGTCAGCTATAAAGGCCCCGATAAGACAATGTAAAACAATTCAAACGAGAAAACTAACGGCCTTATTTAAGTAAAAAAATGAACGAAAAACAAATATGTAACACATAAACAAACGACAACCACTGAATTACAGGCTCCTGACTTGGGACAGGCACAGATTTAAATAATGTGCCGGAGTTAAACATATTAGCGGGATCCCAACCCTCCCCCTAACCTGGGACAGTGGTATAACAGTACAACATACATGTAAGAACGAACTATAAAAATCAGTTGAAAAAGGCTTAACTCATCAGATAGACACAAATACAAGTGGACGTGGCCGGGTACTTATACATCCCGACACAAAAAGTCACAATGAACAGATCTGAGAGTACTCGCAGTTATCTGACAGCTATTTCAAAGCCACTAACAACTAATAAAAAGTCATGCCTCTGAGACTTAACGTTCGTTTAAGTCTTTGAATATCCCATGTATTCTACAAATTGGTGTACGTACACCATTGCTCACACGTTTGAGGATGACAGACTAACTTACGACCAGAATGAATAAGAATTAGTCTATATAACAAGATCTAAAATATTTCTAGTGTAAAAGACTTTAACCTCGCCACATTATTTATGTATGTGCCTGTACCAAGTCAGGAGCCTGTATATTCAGTGGTTGTCGTTTGTTTATGTGTTACATATTTGTTTTTTCATTTATTTTTTTGACATAAATAAGGCCGTTAGTTTTCTCGTTTGAATTGTTTTACATTGTCTTATCGGGGCCTTTTATAGCTGACTATGCTGTATGGGCTTTCCTCATTGTTGAAGGCCGTACGGTGACCTAATGCTGTTAATGTCTGTGTCATTTTGGTCTTTTGTGGATAGTTGTCTCATTTGCAATAATACCACATCTTCTTTTTTATAAGAATGCCAACTCCTCACACGTACAATTATTACTTCATTTTCTTTTTTTCACTCATCTAATTATTATGTCTATTTTAATTCAATATTGTATCCATATAAATGTATATGAACGCTTACATATATATAATTATTGCGATATCATATATAAGAGAGAGGCAAAGTGTACCAAAGGATAATCACACTAAAAAGGGTTGAAACAAACCAACAAAGCCGCAGCTGAATGAAAAACAACAAGATACACAACAGTCCACAAAACAAATGGTCCGAGAACACAATTAATTCGTAGTGCATTTCTTTTAGAACATAAATGAAAATTAAAAAAATCCCACCTGCGCTTTCTCAATGAAACTTTTACAGTGTGTTGTACTAATTTTGGGACAAATTATATCAAAACTATAGAAAACTTCATCGCGTCTAACTCAAAATATGGACAATTTTGTGTTTAGGGTGTCTTGAAATCTTTTGACAGCTTCCGAAGTGCTAATTTTTAACCTTTTTCAGCTGGACCAAATCACTACTTTCCTGTAAAATTCTGGACCCAAATTTTTTTACAGTGTAATTTCACCCCCCCCCCCCACCCCCCCTACTTACAATGTGAGGCATTAAACAAGGAGAAATAAATTTGGAAGGGGTATAAAAATTATTGGCAAGTAACCCACTGTTATCACTGGGGACTAATAACGAAAATCAAGGGACGACAATTGTGGTCTCGGACGAAATCATTGAAATTTAAAATCTGAGCAACAAGAACCAATGCAACTGTGATGATGTATGGTTAACTGGAAGAGTAAGATAATCCTGCTCCGTCCATTAAGTTTTAAAAAGTCATGTATTAAACTCAAACTCTCGAACACGTTGTCTTGGAAGATCTTTATTCCAAGGGGGTCCTTAATAGTTGCTTTTTGATAATCCTATAAGGAGTTTATAATTTAACTCCTTGCGAACACTTTCATAAGGAACGAAAATTCCCATCTGCATTTCACAATAAAAACTGAAACGCAAAAACGCAAAAACGCATAAAGATGTTTATTCAGGACAATAACTTATATAAAACAACAGCAGAAATACATATAATGTATCACCAATGGAGGTTGTAAAATACTGTAGGTGATACTTAAACGTAATGTTCTATTTATTTTTTTTGTCGTTAAGGGGACTGGAGGGTATTAATCCATTATTTTTTAAATATACATGTAGGATTTTGCTTGTTTTTCTATAGATGAACTTTTATCGTATACTAAATAGAAAAATCAAATAAAAACATGGGGTTATCGTTCACTTATTAAGCTCACAATCTGCCCTCGAAAGAAGCAACCATTTTTGTTAAGGTACTTTTTTTTAAGTTGAACTAATAGGAGAAATAGAGAGATATATATATCGAAATAAAAAAAAGAACTAAATTACAGAAATCGATTTAATTTTACAACTGTTTAGTTTACGTAAAGCATATTTGAAAAATATCTATAGGTCACCGATGAGTTGAAAAAGACATTTTAATTCTAATGCCAAAACAAAATGTCATTATTGCGCTAAAGGGAGACAATTTGGAGCTTTTACAGTGATATAAACATTTAAAAAATAAATCTGAGGCCAAAATCATTCGATTTTTTGGGTTGATTTTTGAGCCAGTTCATAAAGTTATAACTAATAGTGTAATAAATAAAATTTGTAATGAAAACAAAAATGATAAAATTTTTGCTGAAATTACCCTCGAGCCTCCGAAAGAGCAAGTATTGCACAAAAAAAAAGGAATCATCCTTTAACGGAAACAACTCTTGAAATCATCGGCTATTCGTCGATGAATAAAGGCTATTTATTTCTGAAATCTAAATTTTGTTTTGCTGTTCTGAGTGTTCAAGATGTTACATGCAGCTAAACTATTGGTAAAACATTTGAAAAAATACTGATCTGTATAAAATTTACACAAAAGTAAACGAATGAAAGCCACTGGAATGCAGTCCAGGACTCGGATAAATAAGCACATTTAAACAAGAGTGCACACACTGAAATGTCTCGCCTACTTTACTCATCATTAATATTATGTTGATAGCCCTAAGTATAAAGATTTATTACAACTGCCACATAAACTTAACATTAACCAAGATAGCTAAACAAAGACCAAATGAATTATGAAAATGAGGTAAAGGTCAGACGAACCATACCAGGCAGACATGAACAGCTAACAATTCTTCGATACAACAAATATACTTGACCTATTACTTATAGTTTAAGAAAAACAGACCAAAACACAAAAACTTAACACTGTGCAATGAACCGTGAAATTGAGGTCATGGTCAAATAAAACCTGGGAGACTTATATATAGATCATAAGATATTTTCATGCACCAAATATAGTGACCTTTGGCATATAATATTAGATAAAAAGACCAAAACTCAAAAACTGAACTTTGACCACTGAACCATGAAAACAGGTCAAGGTCAGATGATATCTTCCCGCTAGACATGTACACCTTACAATCATTCCATACAACAAATATTGTAGACTCATTGCATAAAGTATGAGAAAAACAGACCAAGACAGAAAAAATTAACTATAACCACAGAACCGTGAAAATGAGGTCAAGGTCAGATGACACCTGCCAGTTGGACATGTACACCTTACAGTCCTTCCATACACCGAATATACTAGCCCTGTTGCTTATAGTATCTGAGATGTGGACTTGACCACCAAAACTTATTCTAACCTTTGTTCACTGATCCACGAAATGAAGTCGAGGTCAAGTGAAAACTGTCTGACGGGCATGAGTACCTTGCAAGGTACGCACATACCAAATATAGTTATCCTATTACTTATAATAAGAGAGAATTCAACATTACAAAAATTCTGAACTTTTTTTTCAAGTGATCACTGAACCATGAAAATGAGGTCAAGGACATTGGACATGTGACTGACAGAAACTTCGTAACATGAGGCATCTATATACAGAGTATGAAGCATCCAATTCTTCCACCTTCTAAAATATTAAGCTTTTCAGAAGTTAACTTACGCCGCCGCCGCCGCCGCCGGATCACTATTCATATGTCGAGCTTTCTGCAACAAAAGTTACAGGCTCGACTAAAATGACAGGTTATATGAACTGAGTGGCAATAAAAGCACAAGTCTAACACTTGCTTTTTAAAAAATTAAAATCTTTATTTAAAATGGTCATCTTTAAACAAACAAAAATTGAATATGAAAATTTACAATTCCAACAATAGATCGATATTAAACAGAAATGTTTCATTATCATTTTTCGGCTACAATTGGTATATGAACCATCCAAATGTCAAAATATCAACATAGAGTATTTACAAAGAATGTTTCTGTTATGTTGTGCAACTAAATCTCTACAGCAAATGGTAGTGACAACACTAGATGTTAATTAGGATCCAACGAAAAGCCAGGCTTTTGTCCACGAAGGTAGCAAATTGTCGGTGTGACTATCGCTGACGGCTTTTGGTAACACACGATATGGTTGTTGGTCATGTTGTTATCACCAAGGGAAGGTCATCGTGCTCTTAATTTCCACACAAACTGATATAGCTCCAAAGGTTTAACAATGAACACCAATGGACACTCATGTCAATTGGAAGGCCACGCGGAATCAATATCGGAGATGTTAAAGACAAATGCATCGGTCATGCTGGGCTTTTGTTGCTTAATGTCTAAATGGACATGGCCTATAATTAAAAGATCCTTTTGCGGAATTTGTGGATTATTTGGTCAACTGTATACAGTCTACGAGCAATTGCATCCTGGGAAAAGCCTCATTAGATAAACCCCAATTTGTTTGTAATTGGTTGTCAGAAAGACCTGGCATATAGTCTTATATTTATTGAACTTACTTACTTACAATAAGGGATAAGCCAGCGAGTAAGTCAGCAAAGGGTTAGGGAAGTACCTTGGTATATAAAAAAGTCGAAATAAACAATTGCCGGCTGGCCAAGAGATTCTCCACGTGGGGTATGATGCCAGAGGTAGAAGTAGGCATTGCCTTAAAAAAAGGCACAGATCACTTAGGCCCAAGACCCGTACGAGTTTGACAACAATGAATTAAAAGGGTAAGGTGGTACCTCTGTTTGCAACGAAGTCGAAATACACTTTAATAATTGTAAATTGCCGGCTGGCCAAACTAAAAGATTCTCCACGTAGGCCATTTTACCAGAGATAGAGGAGGGCATTGCCATACAAATTTCTTATAGCACTTATGCCCTAGACCCGTACGAGTTTGACAATAATGAATCAAAAGGGGGAGATGGTACCTCTGTTTACAACAAAGTCGAAATAAAGTATTGCCGGCTGGCCAAACTAAGAGGTTCTCCACGTAGGCCATTTTACCAGAGATATATATGGTAATTGCCTTTAAAATGGCATATAACACTAATTCCAAAGACCTGTACGATTTTGCCTGCAAGGGGTTAAAAATAAAAGGTGTTACCTTTGTTTACAACGAAGTCGAAATAAACCTCTACCTCTGGTATAATGATCCACGTAAAGAATCCCGGAGTTTGGCCTACCGGCTACAGTTATTTTGACTTTAATGTGAACAGCTCTTTACTGACAAACTCGTACGGGTATATGCCATATAAGTGCTATAGGCTATTTTAAAGGCAATGACCACCTATACCTCTGGTAGCATGGCCCATGTGGTGAATCTCGTAGTTTGAACAGCCGGCAATATTTCATAACGACTTTGCGATATACTAGAAAACCCTCCTTTCCTTTTGCTGGCATAAGTGCTATAAACCATTTTAAAGGCAAGGCCCACCTCTACCTCTGGTATCATGATAAACGTGGATCATCTTTTATTTTTGGCCATCCGGCAATAGTTTATTTCGACTTTGTTATATACCAGGGTACCCTCCTTACCCTTTGCTGACAAACTCGTACAGATCAATGGAATAAGAAGTATGGGCCATCTTAGATGCAATGTCCACCACTACCTTTGTTATAATGGCCTATGTGGAGAATTTCTTTGTTTGGCCAGCCGGCAATAATTCATTTCGACTTCGTTGTAAACATAGATACCACCTCCCCCTTTTAACACTTTGCTGAAGCACTGGTACGGGTCTACGGCATAAGTGGCCATTTTTGAGGCTATGGCCACTTCTACCTCTGGTATCATGGCCCATGTGGAGAATCTCTTCGTTTAGCCAGCCAGCAATAGTTTATTTCGACTTTGTGATATACTTAGGTACCCCCCTTACCCTTTGCTGATTAACTTACACGGGTCTGGGACATACGTGTTATGGCTATGTTAGAGGTAATGCCTACCTCATCCTCTGATATAATACCCCGCGTATAGAATCTCTTAGTTAGGCCAGTCGGCTTAATTTATATTTTCGTTGTAAAAAGAGGCATCGCATCCCCCCTTTAACCTTTTGCTGACAAACTCGTACAGGTCTAGGGCGTTAGTTTTATCAGCCATTTAAAAGGCAATGCACACATTTAACCTAGGATTAATGGCCAACTTGGAGAATCTCGTACTTAAGCAAGCCGGAAATAATTTATTTCGACTTCTTTGTAAACAGAGGTTCCAACTCCCTTTTAAACCCTTTGATGATACCGCGTACTTCTCTAGGGAATAAGTGATTTAGGCCATTTTAGAGGCAATGACAACCTCTACCTCTGGTATCATGGCCCACGCGGAGAATCTCTTAGCCATCCAGCAATAGTTTAGTTCGACTTTATTATATACTAGGGTACCAACCTTACACTTTGCTGACTAACTCGTACGGGTCTAGGTCATACGTGCTCATGGTCATTTTATAGAGGCAATCCCTTCCTCTACCTCTCATATTATGGCCCGCGTGGATAATTTCTTAGTTTAGCCAGCGGGCAACAGTTTATTTCAACTTCGTTATATACCGGGCTAATTCATCCCCCTTTTAACTCATTGTTGACAAACTCGTTCGGGTCTATAGCATAAGTGCTATGAGCCATTTTTAAGAGAATGACTACTCCAACATCTAGTATAAGGGCGCACCTAAAAATGTCTTAGTTTGGGCAGCCGTCACTATTTTTGGTGGACTGTGTGATATACTAGAGTATTCCCCTTACCCTCTTCTGACCAACTCGTACGGGTCGAGGACATAAGTGCCATGGCCCATGGACCATTTAAGAGGCACTGCCTACCTATACCTCTGGTATAATGGCCAACGTGGAGAATCTCTTAGTTTGAAGAGCTGGCAATAATGAGGTTTATTTTTACTTCGTGATATACCGGCGAAACTCATGCCCCTTTTAATTCGTTGCTGATAAACTCGTGTAGATCCAGGACATAAGTGCTATAAGCCATTTATAAGGGTTTGACTACCTCTTCTTCTGGTATAATGGCCTACCTGGAGTATGTCTTAGTTTAGCCAGCTTTCAATAGTTGTTTTTTTAGACTTAGGGATATACAAGAGTATTCCCCTTGCCCTCTGTTGACCAACACCTACGGGTCTAGGATATTAGTGCTTCGAGCCATTTTAGAGGTAATGCGATATATTGTAAAAGACATGAAATTTCATGTACAAATCATTTATAATGTGAGTATGGTCTGTATTTAACTCCTAAAAGGACATGGTATTTTGAAGTTCAAAATGAAACCTGCCAAAAATATACACATTTTATATCGGACATAAAGCAAAATTATCGGACAAAAAGCAAAACGGACAAAAAGCAACGGACAAAAAGCAAAAGTTTCGGACAAAAAGCAAAATAATCGGACAAAAGGCAAAACGGACAAAAAGCAACGGACAAAAAGCAAAAGTTTCGGACAAAAAGCAAAATAATCGGACAAAAGGCAAAACGGACAAAAAGCAACGGACAAAAAGCAAAAGTTTCGGACAAAAAGCAAAATTATCGGACAAAAAGCAAAAGCGGACAAAAAGCGAATTGCGGACAAAAAGCACCGTATCACATGTGTCTACGGACAAGACATTCTGACATATTTTTCAAATTCTTCCTCTATTAATAGATGGTAGAAAAAAATGTTAGTAGTGTTTTCATATCTACAAAAGAACAGGAACTTATAGCAATGCAACATTAATGTTATATCACTTCCAGTTTACTAGGGAATGCATGTCTACGGACAAGACATTTGTTCACTTTATTTGTATATCCAACTTTGATGGCATATATCTCCAGCTAGGGTACTGCAATATTGATATATGAGATAGTTTTTGATAATTTATGTACTAGAAGAGAAAACAAGACACATAATAGCATACATTTGATTTATTTTTCTCTTTTATCACTACACTGAGCAAGCTAAAAACAAAAGTACACTGAAGATTTTTTGTTGCAACAACCAGTAAAAGAAATATGTATAAATATAGAATAACCATACATTGTCTCGAAATATCAATGTTATTTGTACAAGGCTTAGAAACAGGTAGAAAGCGAGGCTGTGCCGAGCATTTCTACCTGTTTCGAGCCGAGTACAAATAACCGATTGATATTTCGAGACAATATATGGTTATTCTTTATATACTGCAACTCTTATAAGTGTTCTAAATGAAGTATTTAGGGTAAAAACCATCATTTTTTAATTTGGAGCGGACGACGTATAATTTCCGCGAACCTGTATGTTTTATTGACGTCATAAATAAAACTCTACGGAAACGCATTGTCAACGTCATAAACAAGTGATATACGGTCAGTGACTGTATATCACATATGAATATACAGTCAATGCAATTTGACATCTCAAATAGGACAGCTGCAGTATATATTGTTTATAACTTGCACTGAACCAATAATGTAGTTCAAATTAAGTTCACTTATTAACTATCAAAACAGCGTAATTTCAAATCAAACAACATAACGTGAAATTTTGTCCATTTTCAGTGTGTATTTTAGTGTTTTTTTTTCAAAACGGTAACACCTATACATGATATTTGATATTCATTGTGAAGCCCTACATTCTCTCCTTCAGTTCAAAGATGTATTACTTATGTTAAGTTTATCTTTTTGTCTTTACAAGCCTATAACATAGACCCACTATGAAATGTACATCTGATTGTGGCTAGGCCGTCGTGCGAAAATTGAGTAGTAATACCGCTGTGTGATGAGTTTTATAAATATGCTTGTAAAAGTTGATTTGTATGTTCTATCAAACTTTTATATACCAAAACTTCTTAACTATTGGTTGTTCCACTTTTTTTATGTGAAAATTTACTATTGGTGATATATATAAGAAATGTAATATACTTTGACAGACGGTAAGAATGAAAAAAATGTTACATACATTTGAAAATCGTCCAATTCACTCAATTTATATGTTCAAATGATATTAAAGTCTGATGTCAAATAAAAGCTGATACATCACTCTTTCATGATATCTGATACCAATTCTTTGATGATATCTTTATTCGGGAATTTTTTATAAGTGTTCCCGTGTTTGAAAATGAAAAGGAAAAAAATCCGAAAATCTCACTTTAACGCGATTAAAACAAAAATTGCACCGTGGGAAAACTCTACGACAGGGCTAAAATGAAAGTATAATGTTTACTCTATCTTCATGCGAATTTTCAGCCGTGAGGTATTTTGGTCCATTAAACTCTTTAAATAAGCGACTTTCCCCGATTTGTCACTCCACCATTTGACAAACTATGCACTCGCTAAAAATGCGTCTACAGTTTGTCGTTCATCGTTTGTTAGTACAAATATAAAAAAAAAAGATGTGGTGTGATTGCCAATGAGGCAACTCTCCTCCAGAGACCAAAATAACACAGAAATTAACAACTATAGGTCACCGTATAGCCTTTAACAATGACCAAAGCCCATACTGCATAGTCAGCTATAAAAGGCCCCGAAATGACAATGCAAAACAATTCAAACGAGGAAACTAACGGCCTAATCTAAGTACAAAAAATTAACGAAAAACAAATATGCAACAAACAAACAAACAAACAAAAGACAACCGCTGAATTACAGACTCCTGACTTGGGACAGGCACATACATTCAAAATGTGGCGGGGCCAAACATGCCAGAGGGATCCCAACCATCCACTAACCTGGCATAACAGAACAACATAAGTACAACATAAGAAACGCTACATTTGTTTCTAACTTCAGTCTGATTAAACCATGTATTTGTTTCAACTTTTGTAATAAGTCTGTTTACCAACAACATGTGCATGCATTATTGAAAGTTCAAACAGGGTTAGTAACCACTAATTAAACGCTAATATTTGTTTCTACTTTTGTAGCGTTTAGCAAACGATAGCAAAGTACACCATACAACATTTACCAAATTTTGGTTAGAAAGAAATGCACCCTACGGCTGTTATTTTCTCAGCTGAGTGCACTGATTTTACCCTATTGATTGTTCTCATTGTTGAAGGTCATATGGTTGCCTATACTTGCTTACATCCACTTCATTTGAACGATTCGAGATAGTTGGCTCATTGGCAATCATACCATATCTCCTTATTCTTTCATATTCAATTTAATTTGAATGCACAAACTTTATTTTGATCAAACACTACAATATACATTGGATATATTATTAACTAAAAAATATATAAATATGTTTTTTTTCTAAAACCAGAAAGTTTAACAATTTTACAGACTGATCTAAAGAGAGAGTAGTGTTGGCTGTAATATTTCAAACAATATTAAACAAGTGAGCCTTGTTGATGTAGTTCACAACAAGCAACTGATTCTTTGTTTGACTAAAACAAAGTGATGACGGAAGAAAAAGACCATCACGTCTTGTCAACACTTCTCTATGTCGTTGTCCATCAGGGGAGATAACTACCACATTGTTCGAAACGTATCCCACCACGTAGACATTACCATCGTTATCTACATCAATACCATGAGGATCCATCAGAACGCTTTTATTTTGGAATTCCCATTGTATTTCACCTTGTAGATTATAACATGTAACAGTGTTGAACTTAGATGATGGATTTGTATGATATATGTTGTCCTTAAATGTTGCAACGTAACCGTCACTGGGCATTGTATCTCGAACTATATCGCTTATAGAATCGTCGGACAACTTGACCATGTGTATTCCTTTATAGCCACCGGAATAAATCAATCGATTATCTTTCAGTGCAATGCCATAATTAATCGAATCTAGTGAAATTGTTTTCTTGATTTGTTTCCTCTTCATGTCGATAATAGTAATACACTGCTTCTTTGATTTACCGGACGTAACAGCCAATGTATTGTCTTCACTGATGTAAACTATATCAAACGGGTTACACGAAATCTTCACCTCAAAGTCTTTTGATCCGTCAGCATTGAATACTTCAACAGTTTTATCGTTGTTGTTAGAAAATGCCGTTCTACCATCAGGCAGCATGCAACATCCAAAAATGCATTCTGCTTGAGTGTTGATGGTCTTATGTACTGTTAACTTTATATTTTCAATGGATCTGGATTGAACGGTTGGTACCATCATTTGAGCTTGTTTTACCTTTTTCTGGATCAGAAGGATATCGCACGATTTAGATTCCATACGCACTTCTCCAAAGCTTATGATTTCAGACATAATATTCTGGATAGAGGTGTTGATCTTATATGAAAGAGAATTCATCGTCAAATGCTCGCCTTCTACAAGCGACTGCAGGAATTTTTCTTTGCTATAAACGTCTTTCTCTATTTGCCTCATTGAAAGAAGCATCTGAAGGTCCGTTGCATGTGTTTTTATATTCCCAATTTTTGTCTGGCATTCTGCTATTTCTTTTTGGTTTTTATCTAATGATGACAATAACTGACATATTTTCGAGTTTTCTTTTTCTTCCAGCCCATAGAGTTGTTTCATCAAATCTTCTTGCAGTTTGTCGAGATGGCTATTGATCTTCATTCTGGTCTTCTTTATTTCTTTTTCGATTTCTTTCCTCTTTTCTTTCAAAGTCGACTGATTGTTCTGTTGATGATGGCGAATTTTCTGTAGATTTTCTGTAACTTCAACTAATGTTTCCTCTATCTCACTAAGTGCATTGGAAGTTTTTGCATTTTGAATGACGTCATCTAAATTGACGATATCTTGGCATAATTTGTGGCTTTCTACAACACACTTGCTGCAGCAGGGACATTCATGTTTTTGGCAATATATCTGAAACTTTTCGTCGTGTATGCTACAGTACTGAGTAATTTTTAATACATCAATTGGTAATTTCTGGTATTCATTAATAGGTATCACGTTATGATATCTCGATGCTTTTGACAAGCTATGATGTTCCTGGCATTCTGTACATAGTCCGTCGTCACATTCTGTACACCAGACTATGGATGGTTTTGTGTTGTGACGGAGGTCACAAACACCACAGCTTGGAGAGGATGTCGCCATTAGACACAAGCTACAAAATGATATTCAATGATTAATAATAATTCATAACATTAGCTCTTTAAAAGCAGCAGCAGCCCTACCACATTCCAGCAGCGCCTACATACGGAGTATATATCTCCCAATTGATACGATATTTCATTGATAGAGGATTGCTACTCACAAGGAAACTTTTAAACCAAGAGTTCCAAATGGTGAAGTTGAAAGCATTCCTTCGTAAATTTTATGGACGTCATCACGAGTGGTTGACCTTTATGGAATAACCGTTTCACAGATGATATCGGATATGTCCCTTATGTCGTAATTACAATACCCTTCCTTTTTCACGAATGTGACCTACCCAATTAGACTATTTACCGGATTTGGAATAACATAAGCAATACGACAGGTGCCACATGTGATGCAGGATCTGCTTACACTTCCGGAGCACCTGAGATCACCCCAGTTTTTAATGGGGTTCCTGTTGTTAGTCTTTATTTTCTATGTTGTGTTTTTTGTATTATTATTTGTCTGTTTGTCTTTTTATTTTTAGCCATGGCGTTGTCAGTTTATTTTCTACCTATGAGTTTGACTCTCCCTCTGGTATCTTTCGTCCCTCTTTTACCAATCAAAACCTTCAAACTTCATTATCAAAAGTGTATAATCCAAAAAAGAAATTAATCTGACTTATCTCATAATGCTTCAGAGCAAATGAAATGTGATTTAAGTTATAATTAATATTCCCAAGGGGCATAACTAGTTAAAATGATTCACCAGTACTTATTTTCAAAAGTGTCAAAGATATTTCTGAAACCTATGATTGAAGTTTTATAAGTAATATAGCAAGGATTGAACACATGAGAGCTCTAACGATACAATTGTCCAATATAATAAAGTATGTTTCCAAGGAGCATAAATCTTTTGAAAATACTTGATCAGCACTGATTTTATAACTTTTGTAAGGAGCATAACTCTTTTTAAAAATAAATGATCGGCATTAATTTTCGAACTTGTTAAAGTCATATTGCTGATAAAAACCTATATGATAATAATCTGAAAAATTTTACACATATGAGATAGAGCGCTAATACCCTAGTCCCACTAAGCCACGATCGCACTACGATCTGTGAAAAAAATGCAAATTTTGATGATCGTGGTACGATAATGTAGGTCGCAGTAAGGTCGTACCACGGTCGTGGTGAGGTCTTCAAGATCGTGAAGAGCGTGGCCAACTTTGAACATGTTCAAAACAATCGTGGTGCGGTCGTGGCGAAATTCGGTCGTAGTAGAAGCGTAGTGAGAGCGCACTAAGATCGTAGTAAGATCGCAAAGGTCGCTGTACAATCGTAGCGAGAGCGTGATTCTATTCGGAGAGACTGCGCTACGATCGTACAGCGACTTTATCACGACCTCACTACGACCATCACGTTCTCACCGTGACCCAACTACGCTTCCACTACGACTTTACCACGCTGTTTACGACCATAGTACGATTCTAGCACGCCCTTGCCGTCCTCATCACGCTCTTCTCACGACCTTACTACGTTCACACTACGACCATCATTTTTATTGTCATTTTCACATAAAATATATTAAAATAAACTCCCTAGATTTTGTTTGTCTGAATGTATTATTCATTTGCTCTAACGGCTCAACCATGCTTCTCGTTTTTAAATAGATTAGACCGTTGGTTTTTCCCGTTTAAATAGTTTAACATTAGTATTTTTGTGGGCCCTTTATAGCGTGTTGTTTGGTGTGAGCCAAGGCTCCGTATTGAAGGCCGTACCTTGGCCTATAATGGTTTACTTTTATATATTTTACGTTGATGGAAAGTTGTCTCATTGGCACGTATACCACATCTTCCTATATATATTGACACATCTGTGTCATCTCTGCTATCGTTCACTAAAATATCGTCATTTGAGCCTTATGGACCAGCAATAGGTTGTAATTCAGATTTGATTGGTCGTTCCGACATCTCTTGATGACAAGTAATATACTACTTATGTGTATAGTATCAGTTTAATTGAAGTCTGGAGTTGGGATGTCAGTTAACTGCTAGTAGTCTGTTGTTATTTATGTATTATTGTCATTTTGTTTATTTTCTTTAGTCACATCTTCTGACATCCGACTCGGACTTCTCTTGAACTGAATTTTAATGTGCGTATTGTTATGCGTTTACTTTTCTTCATTGGCTAGAGGTATAGGGGTAGGGTTGAGATCTCACAAACATGTTTAACCCCACTATTTTTGCACCTGTCCCAAGTCAGGAGCCTCTGGCCTTTGTTAGTCTTGTACTATTTTTAATTTTAGTTTCTTGTGTACTTTTTGGAGTTTAGTATGGCGTTCATACTTTGCTCCCTCTGCCTCTACATCAATCCCTACCACCACGCCGACGTGTTATAGTAGATTTTGGTGCCATGACTGTATTGTTTGCGTGAAATCACCGTTTTAGGAAGGAATGGAACTATATTGATATGAAACACGATATTGACGGTATTGCTGAGAACGTAGTAAGATCGTGGTATGAACGTAGTATAATCGTGGTAAGAACGTTCTATAATCGCAGTAAGATCGTGTTGCAATCGGATAACTCGTGGTATGGTCGTAGTGAGAACGTGAAGAGCGTAGAAAGATCTTTATAAGCGTAGTGAGGTCGCAGAATAAGCGCAGTGAGAACGTGGTTTAATCGTAGCGGGATCGTTGTAGAAGCGTAATTAGGACGTAGTAGCATCGTGAAAGCAACGAAAATTAACATGTTCATGCCGCTCATACCACGACCTCACCACGATCTAAATTTATTTTAGATCGCGGTGAGCGTGGTGCGATCGTGGTCTAGTGGGACTGGGGCTTAACGTAATTAATGTTTCTAAGGGGCTCTGTTTTTCGTGCTTTTCAAAGGTGCATAACTCTTTTAAAAAGGATTGGTCTTCTTTGATTTTCATATAATTTGTTTAAACATTGCTCATATAAACATATGATGTAAGTATTATAAAGATCTGGCAAGTATTGTACACGCGAGCGGACGGCCAGACGGCCAGACAGACGAACGGACACCATGGTGTGGATCCAGCCATTTTAAAAGGGGGAGGGGGGTCCCAACCCAGAGTAAAGGGGGGGTCCAACTATATGCTTCCATTCAAATGCATTGATCGTCCAAAAAAAGGGGGGTTCCAACCCGCGGTACCCACCCTGGATCCGCCAATGGACACCCGGTGTTTCCATGTTCCCCGAAACGCCTTCAGGGTTCATACACCTTTTTAGTTCCATTTTTCCATGACTTTTCCATGACTTTTCAAGGATGTTTTATGAAATTTCCATACCCCAAAACTATAGACCAAAAAGTCATCCCTAATGCTATAAACATGCTTTTGTGTCCTTTCCATGCAACTAAATAAACAATCTTTTTAACATCCAATAATGACACAATTGCACTGAAACACAATGAGAAATACCAACATATTTATGAATGACAATACTGAGTTAAGTTTGCTAACAATGATGTAGACCTACATTTTTGTACTTGTCATCAAAGATTCTATGAAAGAGTATGACCTACACACTCATTTGAATGTCCCCTTTGGTATATGTTCTGCATCTTTTTACAGTATAAAAGAATATATACAAATTTTGAAATATTTTAATAAACAAAGTATTAGAAAAGGTTATTTGGCATAATCCTCTTGACTGGTTGGACTTTCATCAAACAGATAATACATTGTAGACAAAAAGCTATCACCTTCCTACTTAGAGGCATCATTGCCATTTCAGAAGTGACATTTGTCTACTACCCAGAAACATATTCTTAAATACCGAGACGATATCCTCACAACTTTTGTATGAAAAATTGTTCTTTACTATATGTAGGACTCTTATCATTTCAGCTCCTCTATCCATACATTATCATTAAAAGTGTTTTTCAACGGCTGTTTGGTAGCAATAACTTCGTTTTTGAATATTCCGATAGCTGGTTTCTTATTTCAATACTGTTAAAGCAAATTGCACTATGAAGGGAACCAGATGCGGTTGCATATTTTTATAAACAATTTTGAAGAAACAAATTTTAAATTTTCATTTTACACTTACCACAACTGGGGCCTTGTGTCTAGCATTCGAAAAAGAAACAGTTTCGACAAAAACTACGGGGATCATTTAATTTTAGATGTTTGAAGATATGCAATAAAGATTACAGTGCAAATAATCATTTTCCATGACTATTCAAGGACTTGTCACTAAAATATAGCTTTCCATGACTTTTAAAGGCCTTTCCCCCCCTAAATAAAAATCCATGACTTTTCCAGGATTCCATGCCCCGTACAAACCCTGCGCCTTGTGCGAGGGACAACAATATATTACTTTAGAACAAAAACATATATATATAAATAAGATAAAAGGTCATAAATTTAATATGTATTATGCACAATCTCAAAACGAAAGTTGAAATAATAAAGTTGTATAAATTTTACGCATTTAGGTCATCCTTAATTATATTACGAAGTATATTAAACATTACTAAACATGTTAAAGAAGACTTTATCTTGTAATTATCAAACAACATCTAAAATAATACCTTTTAGCTTGATATATTCATTCCTGTTTGGTTTACCCGGAAGGTTGTAAATCACATGACTGTTTGAGAAACTGATAAATCGCGGGAATATTCAAATACAATATGTACATGCTTACAAGTATGATAACAAAGTATTCAAATATCAACTCACTAATGGTGGACATTTTAAAATTTATTTCGAACTTGTTTTGGTTTTTTTAAATATTCTCATTATTTCAGGACAATTTAAGGACAACTGCCAGTGATTCTGAAATCCTCAAGTTCTAAAGCATAAGATTGAGAATGGAAATGAGGAATATGGCAAAGAGACAACAACCTGACAAAAGAACAGAAAACAGCAGTTAAACTTTCTAGGTGATAATATTCAGTAGTTCAAGAAAGATTTTGATTTTTTCAAAGAGTTGCAATACCTCATTTAATTGGTTATTGTCCGTGATTTTTTGTTTTTCTTTTTCGTAGTTGTTTTGTTTTTGTTTTGCAATTATCTCGCTTGTATCCTGAAGGGGGATTGACATTAAATGAGGGTATGGAATTTTTCAATACTTCAGATAGGGGGGTTGCACTGAAACAATGCCGACCCACACCCACCTCTTCCCCATTCAATAAAAAATAAAATTGAAAGCCGTACGCGGTGACCTATAGTTGTTAATTTCTGTGTCATTTTGGTCTCTTGTAGAGGTTGTCTAATTGGCAATCACACCACATCTTCCTTTTTTACTAGAGTTACCGCTCTGTGTTCTCGTGGTAGCCTGCTCGTCTCGCGGGATGGAATTTGAAAAAAAAAATAGGCAGGAGTTTTGAGTAAAAAAAAGGCACTTTGAGACACTTGCAAAAAAAGTCAGGATAAACTAAAATAACAAAAAAGGCAGGACCAAATAAAGTAAAAAATAAAAAGTCAGGACGATTGCAACAACAAAAAAAGCAGGATATCATTATTCACCCTAGCACCCCCCCCCCCCCCTAAAATTAAAAAAAAATGTAACAGACATGAACCAACGACAGCCACTGAATTGCAGATTTCTAGATTTGTGCAAGCACATTATGAATGTGGCCGGGTTACCAATGTTGATGATGGCTCAACCCTTCCCTAACCTTGGACAAACAATAAAAATTGCTGCAAATGGCTGAATAAAAAAAATCGGTACGGAGCATATTAAAGAAAAGAGGGGGAGCGGGTAACTATAGAAAAAGGGATAAATAACGGCTACAAAAAAATGTGAACAACAAGATTCTTTTTGAGATCAAATAGGTACACTATCTATGCTCCCTGTATCCGTCACTTTTTATTGTTTTATCATACAATTGAGTTTAATAAATGATCAAATAATCGAATTAAGAAAATAACAGAAGAAAAGCAGTTTGTACGAACACTTTAAATGTATAAATATGCATTTTTCAATGAGATGTAAAACCAGTAATTAAGATATGATTAATTTGTATGATAACTTGAAAACCAATAAAAAAAAACAATTCTTACCGTCATTAGAATAATTAAATCCTTCTCGCTGGAATCCGACATTTTTGTTTACTTTCTCTTGACATACTGAAATAACCTGCGCATACGATCATACACGAGGCGTAAAACTGAAAACTCGGGAAAACTAGATATTTTCTTTACTTTCTGCAAATTCTTGGGCTCTATTACATGAAATACACAGAAGATTATAAACGAGGCGCAAACGTTACCAGCGCGAGCTTCCATTTCATTTGATGAAACTGTAACGTGATCAATTTCCAAATATTAATACAAGGTCTTCAAGCTGTCAATCATTTTATCTATATTACAAATTTAATATACCATGTGTCTTACTCATTGACATATATTTAAACAAACTCATCCTCCAAGTTCAGATTCGTTTGTTTAAATATGTTAACTCGTAAGAACCATGGTATATATATATATATATATATATATATATATATATATATATATATATGACTGTATATTACATTAATTTGTAGGATCCTTTACTATAGATAATTTAGCTGATCTGTAACAATAACATCTTCATGCCTTATATATCATGTACTGTAGTACGCCGCTAGATTAAAACTGACGAGGAAAGGTAACACACGGCCAGCGAAAGCTCTTTTAAATTTTTGAGAGCCCAGGTGGTCGTGTGGTCTAGCGGGACGGCTGCAGTGCAGGCGATTTGGTGTCACGATATCACAGTAGCATGGGTTCGAATCCCGGCGAGGGAAGAACCAAAAATTTGCGAAAGTAAATTTACAGATCTAACATTGTTGGGTTGATGTTTAGACGAGTTGTATATATATATATATATATATATATATATATATATATATATATATATATATATATATAGTACTTACAATGTACAACTAATAACATGTTCTCATACTAGATCATACTATATACGCATTTCACTTGATACTGGACTATACGTCTATTCATCATCGTCCTCTTTATCATCATTAATAGTTTTTACCAAGACATGCCATTTTTTACCATCTCTAGATTTTATCATTTTATCTTGAACAGATAATAATGAAAAGTATACAGCCAAAATGATCCGCAAGAAAATGATGCGATCACAATATTCTGTTTATTCAAATTATTCTTGCCACTTTCGAGTAATGTCCTTAACCGAAATGTCAGACCGTCAATCGTGTTCGGCTTAATGGCGTCATTTAATAGATAGAGGGCCCGCTTGTATCCCTGTACTATTTTAAAAGTTCATCAAGCGTCTTCGTATTTGTATTTCCATGGTTTAAATTGTATTCTTAGATAAAGTTGTATTAAAACATCGTTCTCGACAATCTTTGACCGATAATCTTTGATAGATTTACTTTTAGATATACATCATTGTTTTTTTTCTTCTTCTAATTACGGCTAAATTTACGCGGGAAATTATATAGATGGCGGGAAAACGCTGTTCTACGGAGAGGCACCACGTTTGAAACGTCACACATATAAAACGTCAGAACGTTTTTGGCGCAACAAAGCAAGAAAAAAACTCGACAACAATACACAGGACACATATGTACGACACACAAGCAAGACGGATTGACATAAAACCGACATTGTGAGTATTTTAAAACTGAGTTTTTGAAGTGCCAACCTTGTGCAGTTTATTACTCAAAATTGAGCATTTACAGTTTGCACAAAAAAGTGGGAGTAAAAACAAAATTGTCGTAAAATATATTATCAGATTTATGCGATATAAGTAAATTCACGTACAAGGTCGGGTTACTGCAATATCACATTGTGAGTGATCAAATTTTCGGTTCAAATAAAACAGAAAAGGTTGTTCGAAATGGTGAAAGTGATTTACAATATAGAACGAGTCAATTTGTTGTTATTTTATACATTAATTCTGGTCTTGCACTTATTATGCACCTGATAAATACTGCGCTTATGTAGATTCTCTAGACAAACAGACACCATAGCTCGTGATATAAATCCTGTGTAACATGTGAAAGGCACCAAATATTAATGTTTTGTTGGGGGTTGGTGCTTTTTTCTCCTCAGGACAATTAAATTGTGATCCGCACCAATCAATAACAAACCTGACACAGGAATAGGAATAAGAAAGAACAAAAAAACAATGTTGTATGAATTTACCCTCCCCTAATTTTCTTAATACCGTTATCAGTGTATATAAAGTGCGAATCCAGCTAGTTCATTTTTACTGTTATATGCGGGTATGTCTATTGTAGAATAAAGGATCATGGGAAAACTGTATTTGTTTATGTTTTGAAAATATCAAGTTAAGTGATTTGAAGATAAGTTTTAACATATTTTCATTGTGATATGTCTTTATAATATACAAACATAGCATTAAAGTTCAAATAAGTGTTATAAAAGCATCATAATATAGCATATCGATTATTGAAAGCGATCCATTTTAGCTATAGATGCGATGAATTATCACTGTTAGTGCAGTCATTATTAATGTAGAATTTTCAAAGATGCGAGGAATTTTTATTGTAGAATTATGTGATAAATGGCTGCACTTGCAACAAACGAAAAAACTTAGTTGATGACTTTAGGATTTATGATACATGTATTTTCAAATTGAAATACAAACTCATCATTCATTCTTCATCAAATATATAGCTTTTCAAACTTGTAACAAAAGCGATTCTCAAAATGAAAAATTCTAGATCCGCGAATGGATACTACCGCAGAGGTAAAACCATACACATTTGGGTTATTGTACACGAAATGATTGCTACAATTCATTTTTGTTGATTTTAGACCCTTTGGAACTCTATGTGGGCTGTTTCAGCAACTAGACAAAAAATCCCCAAACTAGATACACGGTTAGATTCAGCATGTCAACACGAATCCCAAATATCTATATTAAAGGACTTTTGTCTTTAAATTTGGACCCCTCAAAATTGAAAAAGGGACCAAAAATATAAAAAAAATGCATGCATCGGATACATTTGTTATTGAAGGCATGACTGTAACAATAGGATTGATATACACAAATATCTTATTCTGGGGGTCTCATTGGGGGGGGGGGGGGGGGGGGGTGGTTCTGATCCCGGATCCCGCTTACTGTTTTGGCAGATTCCCGTATTCCGCTTATTGTTTTGTCAGATTCCTGTGTCCCGCTAGACTTCATTTCTCGTTTTTCACGACACAATCATTTGACTTTCACCTGTCACGCTTGCAAAAAATCGGCAATCCGGCGTCACGCTTATACCCAAATGCGACCCACTATTTTACTCTATTCTGAATCATATTAAGCCCATTATACATATATTAAAAAAGTAGTGTGGATTTTTTTTATACCCCGTCTCGTTTCGTTTCTGAGCCATATATATATGTCGTATGTGACAATGAGACAACTCTCCATCCGAGTCACAATTTATAAAAGTAGACCATTATACGTAAACATACGGTCTTCAACATGGAGTCTTGGCTCACACCGAACAGCAAGTTATAAATGGCTCCAGTACATGTAAAACCTTTTAAACGGGAAAACAAAGATTCAATCTATATCAAGATGTACGTAATTAGTGGTGAAGTGTCATGGAAATGGATAAAAAAAAATAAGGATAAAGATCCCTATACGCTTTATAAGAAACTAAATGGAATACATTTGAAATAAATGTTATTTCTATTGAATTTATTAGAGTGTTTTAAAACCAAACTTTCCTCCGTAAGTTAAATTTTATCAAATCTTTCTCTTACTTTATCTATTGTTTGAGCAAGTCGGCTAAATTAAGGCCTTACAGCTAATTTCATAATGCATGCAAAGCAAAACTTTGGTTGGCTTGCTTGCTTTGTTTGTTTAATTGTTTATACAAACTTTGTAAATAAGATTGACATTTTTAAACAATATGATTAGGCATATGATAGTTTAACCTGTATTTTTAATATTTGAATTAAATTGGGTGTTATCATAACGTTTATCCAATAAAAGAAAAACAAGCAAGTCAACTAAAGTCTTGCTCTACATGCTTAAAGAAATGAGTTGTAATAGATAAAAAAATAAATAAAAAATTATACAGTGAAAATGCACCGCATATACAGTACTAATGATTCGCTCCACAGTAAAAATGAAAGAATAGTATCATTATTCGACAGTAAACATGACTAGCATTACGAAATCATCATAGTGGAATTTAGTTAAATATGAAGAAACTGAATGACAAAACATATTCTACGTTATACAACTTTATTAATTGTATTAAAATGAATATTTTGTACTGCAACAACATCTTACCTGTTAGGTATAAAGCACCTGCACGATCTGTTCGTGAAATGTCATAAATATTCACCTATTTTGGTTTATATTTCAAAGCTGGATGGCTTCAGGCGCGATAAAACCCCGCTCGCATCTCTTACTTTGTTTTATTAGTATTATGTATTTCTGAACATATACATTTTAACTAATTTTCTTCATTTTCTTCGAAAGTAAAAAAAAGTTCGTCTGTTTATTTATCATTCTACATTAGACATTTATGGCATATATATATATACAGTAAAAATGATATTTTAGGATCCGCACTTTACATACACTGGTTATGTTACTTTGTAACGAAATATTGCTGTTACATATTATAAAAGCATTCTTATCATTTGTAATAATAAAATCTGCCTTATGAATAAATTTATCCTTTATGCATGTAATTAAAATATTAACATGATTAAGTAGGGCGTATTTTAAAACATGGGAGTTCATTGCCCTACTGATATGAATGAAATCGATTTGCAGAATAGTTTAAGAATTAGGTCACGTCGTCAGTGTAATGTGATATTTGTGTATTCAGTAGTCTGTTCATCTTTTACAACCAAGGTGAGTACCTGTTTTACCTGTTTTTATATTTGAATCTTTTTTTTAAATTCTGACAGTGAAATGACACAGTCAGTCATGTAGTAGGCAGATTTCAAACATTGAAACGTCAGTGCGATCACTCCGGCCATTTGTATTATTGTTTATTTGTACATGCTGTCTTTTCAAAATTGTTAACGTTTTATGACAGCAAATAATGACCCTTTTCATAAATTACTGTAATATTCAAATACTTAAACCGTGAGATATGTTTATGTACAATTAATGTATTTCTGTACAAAAGAAGGAAATATTTTGCGAAACTGCGCTCATTTTATCTTTTCAATCAAACTTAATATAATGTATCAACAAATCGATTCTTCCCTATTAATAATTTTATTTTCATTCTATAAAAAAAAGTATAAAAGAGTCGCTAAAATTTTCAGAAAGAGATTTACTTTTCTGAGAAACTACATGCTCAAACAGCTCCTATACATGGTTATTTTTTTTTATCTTCCAACTATTATTGTTTTTTTTTTCATCCATCCAGTTCTCCCCCCTCGCCCAGATCCTACTTTTTTAAAATCATCATACCCTTAACCCATCTATGTTGACCATCTATGTCACATGGGCAAAATCGGTCACCCCCCCCCACCCCCCCCCCGTCCTTATATCCCTATCCCAATTTGTTTTATCCCCTATATCCAACATACCAAAAACGTTCCACCCCCTCAATTGAGCCTTTGTGTTATATTGTAAGAAAAAGTTGCAAACATAAAGTTGTACTCTTTTATTTCAGTATTTATAAAGTGCAAATGAGTGTAATTAATCATGGTCTGTGCAAAAAATACGTTTCTATATAATTATCATTAACAACACACGAATTTTCAAAATAGATGTTTATATCATACTGAGCCAAATCTTACACTGCCTCAATACTTACATAACTTGTAGTTCTAAACAAAGTTGTACATGATGACATCAATACTAGATTAAAAATTTGGTATGCACCCACAATAAACCAAACAGTCTTCTCGTCGTGTTTTTTTTTTTTACATTTCATATTTTCGTTTTATAATGAGTATTACTGAGGTTCTTTGATATGCCAAATCTATCGGTGTATTTAGATTTTTAATTTTAAAACTTAATAAAAACAACAAAAATCTTTCGGTTCATTGATATGTTGAATCTTAAAATGTATTTAGATTTTTGATTATGGGCCCAGTTTTTAAGTTGGTCCGCATTGGGGTCCAAAATCAAAAAATTTTCTCGCTATATTGAAGACCTATTGGTGGCCTTCGGCTGTTGTGTGCTCTATGGTCGGGTTGTTGTCGCTTTGACATGAACCTTCCTCAGTTCCTTTCTCAATTTTATTTGTTTGATTTCAACAAAAGTTGAACATATGGGTTCTTTGATACGATAAATCTAACCATGTATTGAGATTTTTTTGATTTTTTTCCCCTGTTATCAAATCAATTTATTGGTGTTCTTTGATATGCTTAATCAAACTGTGTTTTTAGATTTTAAGTTTTTGGTCCTGTTTTCAAATTGGTCTACATGAAGGTAAAAAGAGTCCAAAATTAAACTTTGTTTGATTTCATCAAAAATTGAATTCTTGTGATTCTTTGATATGCTGAATCAATCCATGGCCATGTATTTAGATTTGTGGATTTTGAACCATAATAGGTAAATTTATTTTTTTAAAGTTTATAAGACCATATTCATTCTGTGTCAGAAACCTTTGCTGTGTCAACTATTTAATCACAATTCAAATTCAGAGCTGTATCAAGCTTGAATGGAACCATTCAGGGTTCGACCTCTGCGGTCGTATAAAGCTGCACCCTGCGGAGCATTTGGTTATCATTTGGATTTGCTTTTTACATTAATTTAAAAAAAAAAAAAAATTGAGAAAAGAAAAATATGGGAATGGTGGAATATGGACGCAAGAGCCAGACAAATTCGGTCAACACCCACACATATGTAAAATATAAAAACGACAAGGGAAAAAGTGTGTTTTAATGTCAAAACAAATCCAAAACGTAATACATTGCTTAATTTGTCCTCAATAATTAACCATAGAGGTACCGGTGTACATGTTTTTCATTTACTGTTTAAAAGGCCTCAGGTCTGTTCAATTGCTGCACATTTTTGCATGCAAAGGCTTTTTTAAAGTTTGTTTTAATTATATGCAAAGGGATTTGCTCATTGTTGAAGTCGGATAGAGTCGGATTAAGGAATCTTACGCAGCAACATATATGGTTGGTACATATACATTTTACTAGTCTCGCTCCTTACCTTAATGGCAATGCGTATAAAGATGTTTCTTGACATAATACATATCTGAAAATAAGCTGTTAAAGTGGAGAAATCAGCCTTATAAAATTTCCCTATATTTGTGTCCGCCATATTGGGATGATCGTAACTGCAGTTACGATCATCACGTTGACGCCAGTGCCGTCTTCCATTTTCAAAATCTTGGATCTCCTCCAGACTTATACTATTTAAAATTATGCTCGGCCTTGCCTTTGGTTGTACAAAAGTTGATACAACTATTATATATATCCCCTTATGTTTACTTATGTTGATGATTTAAGATACAAAACTCTTAACAAATTTCAAATGCAAAACATATTTCACTCCGTGTTATCACGAAATGTTTAAAAGTTTGTTAGTACGTATTATGTATAATCATAATGATCAAAGGTCATATTTTGCACACCCGTAGCTAGGGGTATTCGAGGGGTCCGTACGACCCCCCCCCCTTAAAAACAAATAAACACCGTTAAATTCGACTTTCTGTTTGAATTGTAACTGTTATAGTTGAGTATGATTGTATTGACTCCTCCCCCCCACTTTGGAATTTCCTGGCTACGGACCCGTTTCGCATTCCTTCTGTTAAAGAGAGGTGGAAGACACCAAATATAAGTTATATGGTTCGCTACTGACCCACTACGGATCCATAGAGGGTTAGTAAAATCCACAGGGGGTGAGGCCGGAGGCCGCATCCCCTATGGATTTTATTCACCCTCTATGGATCCGTAGGGGGTCAGTAGTTAACCGTATAACGAATTTATCGCACGCTGGACTTTTTCTGCTGCGTTTTGTTGAAAAATAAACAATGAAACACAACATTAGTAAATGACGTCACCATTAACGCGTCATGAACCCCCTATGAAATCTACTAACCCCCTACGGTCTCATAGGGGGTCACCACGTGACGGCGCTAAACCAATCACAACGTGATATTTTACCAGCGGTGCGATAAGGCTGTATATTCAAACTCATATAAGAAAAATTGATAAAGCCATGGTTTAAAAAAAAAGAAACAACGAACATAAAAAAACGAAAAGGCAAACTAACTTAAACTGAGAAACATAGACCCACAAAAAAGGGTGACGATCCAGAAGGGGAATACAATTCTGCTGCTGCTGTATAGCGATGGTAATCTGATGAATCTGCATTTTAACCGTGAAATACAATGTAGTCCAGTCAATCTAGCATAAAATTGATCCTAACCTTAAAGTAATTGCTACAGAAGATTTTTAAGTCTTAACCTTTAGCATTTTATTTATACCCCAAATATACACAGAAAAAAGCCCCAAAAATTCTTACTTGAGGAAGACTAAAAAATCACGATTTAAAATCCTATGGAGATTTGCATTGAAATAGGAGATAACTCTGCAAAGAAGGCAAAAATATCAATAAAACTTGATACAAAATTATAACTTTACAGCTTCTATTCAACAGAATGTACGGAATCTTGATATTTTAGCCGTCTTTAGAGTATAACAAACAACTCTAAAGGTGTTTTCAACGATAACATAAGACGATAAACACGATTCCATCAATCAAAACAAAAGACAGATACCAGGATATTGCATTTTTACACATTTTACATCTTTATAGATTTATTAAGCATGTTAAATAAAATTATCAATTTTAACTTATTTTAAGAATTACATGAATTACTGATTTTTTTCACTTTATTTCAAAGGTTGAGATGGCATCTATGCAAAACCATTTCTGTGATATATGTGTAGAGAGTCACGTGGTGGCTGTCGTCTGGTGTCCAGATTGTGAAGAATTCCTTTGTCCTGAGTGCAGCAAACACCACAGTCGGGCCAAAATATCACGTGATCACACAACGATAACAGTAGCAGAATATAAAAAGTTACCGCCTTCTTTCTTGTCTATTAGATATAGCTGCTCCGATCACAACGAAAAGTTTGAATTTTATTGCCCATTTCATAAACACCCGTGCTGTGTAAAATGTGTAAATGAAACTCATGTTGATTGTAGGAACTTGGTTCCACTACATGATGCGATAAAGGGCGCGAAAACAGAAAACGGATTGTTGCAAATTGACCAGGAGCTTAGAAGTGTGCAAAAAAGTTTAAATGACATTTACGAAAATTGTTCTTCAAATCTTCAAAAGTTGGAAAAGCAGAAGAAAACATCGTGTGATGAGATTGTCAATATAAGACATGTGATTAATCAGAGACTTGATAAGTTAGAGGGCGCTTTACAAGAGGAGCTGGAAGAAAAATACGTGGCAGCAAAAACTAAAACAGGGACACTATTATCTGACATTATGAATCAGAGAGGCACAGTAAACGGTGTCATAAGAGATTTAGAAATCATCAAGAAAGTTGCAACAGGTTTTCAAATTTTCATGATAGTCAGTGAAATCGAGAACACCATAACAGAAAGAGTTCAGTACCTAGAAGAACTACATGAAGCGGGAAGTTTAGATGAACTCAATTTACAATTAAATGTAGACCCTGCTTTAATGTCTTTTATGAAGAATGCTTTTTCGTTCGGAACGATTTCATATCATCACAATCCAATATCCCTCGATATTCTTTCATTACAAGGAGAACATGCAGAGACAATCGTTCGACCGTCCAATACTATCGATAAAATTAAATTAATACCTAAACAACGAATTCAGCTTCCAAAAAGTGAAAACGTGACAGGGATTACTGGATGTGAAATCTTACACGATGGACAATTATTGTTTGTTGACTTTGATAACAAACGATTGTTATCAGCCGATAGTCAAAGTAAATCGAACGAGCTGATGAAATTGTCAAGCTCACCACGTGACATCGCGATTGTCGATAAAAATACTGTCGCAATCACACTTCGGGACGATCAAACTGTTGTTCTGATCGATGTAAAAGCTAGTAAAATAGTTAAAACATTTAATGTGACATCACCTTGTTATGGCATTGACCGAGTTGAAGATAAACTAGTGGTTAGGCTCAACCATATCGGTCAATTTCTTGTTTTAAATTTAAAAGGAAAAATTTTAAGTCGGTTACACATTTCCGGGTATTACATTCAAGACGTGGCATTATTTGACGGGAAAATATTTTGCACAAATTGCGAAGACCATCACGTGTATTGCTATGATATGAATGGAGACCTGTTGTGGAAATATGCAGATGAGAATCTCCGAAAACCCTTTGGTATTGGCGAGGATAGTCATGGAAATATCTACGTAGCAGGGAGAGAAACAAATAATGTTCTTCTTATTTCACCAGACGGTCACCGAACGAAAGAGTTGTTGACAAGTAAACACGGACTGTGTGATCCCTATGCCCTTCATGTTAATAAAACTACCAATCAGTTATTAGTTTGCAACGAATTTGGAGGTCAAGCTTTCTTATTTGATATTGCTAATTGATTAATGTATTAATAAACTTATTTGATATTGCTAATTAATTAATGTATTAATAAATAAAAACGAAAACAAAAATCCACATTTTATTTCATTTGTATATATGTCTATACATGGATTTATCAAGATGTTTGTGCAACGAAAGATGGAGAAATTATAATATTTTTATAGTAGAAAAGTACCTGCATTATTTATTTCTTGGTAGACACATTCCACCATTGGTTCGATTTCTCGATGACTTTGTCTAAGGGAGCTACCATTTAATTTTTATGGGGGGGGGGGGGGGGGGGGGGGGGAAAAGGCAGGATGAGACAGTTGCAAAAAAAAAAAGTCAGGACGACAATTTAGGTAAAAAAAGTCAGGATAAACTAAAAAAAAAAAAAAAGCAAGACCGAACAGAGTGAAAAATAAAAAGGCAGGACAGAGATTACAGCTAAAAAAAAAATGCAGGACAAAATTTTTCATCCTACCCCCCCCCCCCCCCCCCCCATAAAAATCAAATGGTAGCTCCCTAATATAAAAACAAAGAAAATGTGGTATCAGTCCATAACACAAAATCAGTGCATGCACAGCGAAAAGCACAAAAAGCTAAGCATGTAAAAAACATCGCTTTTTTTCTGCTGTTCTTCGTCTCAAATTTACAATGAGGCCTTCAATACGGAGCAGAACACCAGTTGTCTCGTATAAAGACCCTACAAAACATAATTATAAAATACTTTAGATACTGGTGCAAAGATAGATAACTCTGACATGTTAATGAATAAGTACATTGCACTGTTTAACATTTTAAGTAAAATAATATTCTCTTTCAAATCTCTAATCATGCGCGTATCTACGTTTACGTCAAAACGCCTGAGCGTACACTTGAATTTTGAAAAAAAAAATTATTTTAATCTAAATAAAATACAAATTACTTATAAATAGTACATCAGCCCTGTAAATATTTTTTCAATTGCGAATAAAAGTGACGAATTTTACTTTTCGAACAAGAGGTATCATATTATATAGATTTGTTTCTCAAAGTCTGAAGCTACTAGTTGTGAATCTTCAGAGAATTCTACTAACTTTCCTTCTATTTAAATGAATTCATTATATTCTGTGATTCGATACGTGATTTGCATTTTTGTCGAGCCTGTGACATTTCTATATGTCGCAAAAGCAAGACATATGCGATTCTAAATTTCGTCGGTGGTGTCACTCTTGACCCCCCCCCCCCCCCCCCCCCTCTATAGGATATGGTTAAAAAGTGTTTATTTTAAATATCAATACCTTAAGCAAACCTTTGTATGGAAGTTGGACAGAAACTGTGCATGACAAAAAGAGTATCCAGAGCATAATGATGAAATTATCTGTTTAATTTTGCCATATTTAGAATAAATAAAAACTTGTTGCACAAGTAGATACAGTCTGGGATAAAAGTTTGTTATAGATCAATTACTTTGTCAAACCTTTTTTTGGATTTTATGATGGAAGAAGTTTTTTTTCTTATTCATGTCTGAATCAAAATTTTGAAAGCATTTTTTTTCCAGCAGAGAACCAGGATTCAACAGAAACCTTCCGAACATTAATTATTTCATGTTCATTAACGACAATTATCCCATGGCTCCTTTTGAACATATTTTAAAGAAACTGTTTTAGACTTTTCTCTAGATCCAATGACCATTAGATTCCAAATCAACACGATGAATAAACTAAACATTAAAAATAAACCATTTAAATCAAGTCTTGTAGTATGTTGCTATTGATGAGAATTTTCAATAACGGGAACGGTATCTCATTCTTGAAAACCTGTTAGCTTACGGGGGCTTCGCCACGTTGAACCAACTACCTACAGGTGCTAGGACTTAGGCCCTCAGACCCCTTGCTGAGGTTCGGGCGTACACGTACAAATGTAACAAACACCTAGCTACGCCACTGATTATTCTGTCTCAAAGACACAAGTTTAAGTTGAGTCTTATATGTATTAATTTATGCATCTCATAAACTTAATTGCAATAAATACTCTGTTACCATGTAAATAATATATTCTACATGAATTCCATAAATAGTAATGAACTAAGCAAAACAGTAAAACATTAAAATTTGTACATGCAGCAACTCAGCAAAGTAAGCAAAATAAGCAAATAGTTAACCAAATTATAAAACAACATAATACAACTCTTTGCTTACCTCAAGTGCTTATTTGAAGGTCACAAGACTTCATATGTGTATTGGCTACACCAAATATTAACCCAGTGAAGATAAATATAAACTTATAACTAATGTGTTCCATGTCTATAATATGAACACATAGCAAAAATAAGAAAATCTGTTCCCTTAGATACTAAAACATAATAAAGGTTTAAAATGAATATTTTACTATTTAATATACCCCGCCGCATTTTTGCGCCTGTCCCAAGTCAGGAGCCTCTGACCTTTGTTAGTCTTGTATTATTTTAATTTTAGTTTCTTCTGTACAATTTGGAAATTAGTATGGCGTTCATTATCACTGAACTAGTATATATTTGTTTAGGGGCCAGTTGAAGGACGCCTCCGGGTGCGGGAATTTCTCGCTACATTGAAGACCTGTTGGTGACCTTCTGCTGTTGTTTTTTTCTATGGTCGTGTTGTTGTCTCTTTGGCACATTCCCCATTTCCATTCTCAATTTTATTCTTATTTATACACAAGAAAACTCTTTCTTTCTATTAATATCATTTCACTCCAATGCTCTATTATAATCTATTATTTAGAAATAATTTATATTTTGATCATTTATCAATCTTTAATGATTTAAAGCATGGTATGGTTAATTAATTGTATTTATCATTCATAAAGGTCATATTCATACTACAGATCCATTTCTCCATTCAATCCAATCAATCTAACCAAATCTTGAATACTCTGTTAAAAACTCTAGAACTATTAAAATCATGTGAGAAAAGTATATACAACTCTCCTGTAAAGTAGTAATAGGGATTCCCAAAAGATTCAGCAATAACCATACAATAATTCATATAAGACAATTTGCAAACTCCAAAATTGTGAAATCTATCTACTCAATATCTATACTATTAAACGAGAAGACCTCATTTTTGGTGTCGCTTCTCTCCTTTCCACAATAAATTAATCAACACGCCTCTGTGTCCTATAGGTACAGTGCATAGTCGCATTTGTCATCCATTCATATGATTATTCAAATTGAGTTATTTTGGGAGAAAAACGAGAAAAAAGGCATCCGGGTATTGTGCCGTCATTGGACAAAATTTTAAGTCAGATTAGACTTCCGGTTTGCGTTTTTCTGTTATACTTTGAACATACATATACAAAGAATAAAGTGTATTTTCAGAATTCTATCTGCTATCATTTTCAAGTTTACTATCCACGGCGGTCACAGAGTTTATTAAATAGAGAGGGTCTGTATACTATATCAATGACCACCATGGATCGATTAGTAAACTTAGAATTGAAAGTAAATACACTATATTTATATAGTAATGAATGTTCATAATATACAGATAAGCGCTAAAAATATTCATGTGAACTTTTGATACCTTTTCTGAAATTCTCCAGTCATTAAATCTTTTACAAAATTCATTGATTACAAAAAAAAGAAGATGTGGTATGATTGCCATGTTGAGACAACTCTCCACAAGAGACCAATATGACACAGAAATTAACAACTACAGGTCACCGTACGACCTTCAACAACGAGCAAAGCCCATACCGCATACTCAGCTTCAAAGGGCCCCGAACTGACAATGTAAAACAATTCAAACCAGAAAACTAGCGGCCTTATTTATGTACAAAAAGTGAACGAAAAACAAATATGTAACACATAAACAAACGACAACCACTGAATTACAGGCTCCTTACTTAAATGTTCATAACATACTAAATGAAAACTATGTTCATATTGAAATTGATAGAAAACCAAAAATTGGGAATTTTGGAAATAAAGGAGGAGGGATAAAAAAAAAAAATCCTGTCCCAAATAACCTATATATGACTTATACTTTTGCTGAAATTCTTCAGTCATTCAATATTTTACAAAATTCTTCCAACAACACTTTACATACTTTAAACTACGCTCTGAATGCCCGCGATTTCGCGGGTGTGTTCTAGTGACAGTTGAAATAAGAGTGACCAGAACAATAGAAGTTTCCCTCCACACTTATCATTTTATTCCAATATATCTAATCAATATATACAAATTTACATTTACAAAAATATACTAAATTCCACTCTACCACATTTTCTATGGTCGGGTTGTTGTCTCCTTAACACATTCCCCAATTCCGTTCTCAATTTTATAATCTGATTTTGAATTCAATTTTCATTTGATTTTTTGTATATCTGTCTGTTTCGAAGTTATTGTCTTTTATATATATTTGTTAGATAGTTTATTTTCAATTCATTTTTTTTCCAACACTGTTTTGGAATACTTTTAATGTTGCTCTTGATCACGCGAACGTCTAAGAAAACACCCTTGGAGAATTTCGGATATACAAAGGTGTTGGTTTTCATATTAGTCTTACCGGAAGTAGATGTCTTAGCGATAATGTAAACAAATACTTTTTGCAAGTTGGCAATACTTTATTCAACGAAATAATGCATTATGTTCGGTGCAATATTATGAGTTTAAGTTATATATGAATTCTAACAGTGATAGAATGGGTGCGGCAAGTCAGAGACATTTAAATTCTAGTGGAATAATAAATGAAAAACAAAACTATGCATGCGTTCCAATTTTCGGTGGATCAAATAACAATTGCTCAGAAAAATGCTGCCTCTCTTATCGGCTTCAGTCACATTGTATTGACAACAGACATTTCCATGCATGGATTCAAAAATACGGACGTGCATCTTGTTTGCATATCCTAGATTTGACCCACAAAAAGTCGTCTAAAACCTGGATACAAGATGATTCAGAACTAGATTTTCTGCCAAGTAAAATAGTCGGTAATTCCGAATTACAAATGTGCAATGTAGTTGGATTTCACAAAGACTTAGTAGTTACTCAAATCTTTTGCCAAGGAGCTGTCAAATTCATTATAACTGGCATGAATGATGGTGAATGCAAAATTATTTACAATAAGCGCTACCTTCAGCAACAAAAGCTCCAACTTTATTCCTGCTATATAAGCCCTGATGAAAATTATATGGTCCTCCATCAAAATTCTATATATGCAACAATGTATGCACATGAAACCGAGAATATTGAAGGTGTTATTTTAGTGAAACTAAATTGGAAGAGTATGACTGCAGAAACAATATCTTGTGAAAATTTAAATTTGCATGTTTTGCCGTCAAATCATAAATTTGCAATTACTTTTGACCCCAGAACGGATAGTGACTTGACCGTGTTTACCTTCATTGCAGGTGCGGACAGGTGCAATATAAGTTTGTACAAAATGAAAAAGGACAATGTACTATTTCAAATAGCGTTATTTAAGAATGAGTTAGCAGACTTACCAGGAAACTTTCAGAACCTTCAATTTTTCAGAGATGGCTCGGCTTTGCTTTTGACAGTCTTGGGCAGTAACAGCTGCATGCCTACCATAATCAGAAACCATTTTGTTACTGCTCATTTTCTTGATCCAGAATGCTATGACTTTTTAGGAGACTTTAAATACATGTCTCTTACAAGTGTTGAACACTTTACGCCTATGATTTCTGCCAGTGGTCGACACTGCTTCTGTGGTGGAAAACTTTATAATGTGCAAAAAATTAAACCAAAATCATATTCTTTAAGAACCCTAAAACAATCATGTTTAGATGTAATAGCTGACTCAGTATTGATAGAAGATTTATGTCAATTACCTCTTCCAAAATCCTTAATTGCATGTCTGGAACAAGGCAAAAGTTAGTATTATACCAACCAATGTTGTCATATGCAGACAATCTGATATAAAATGTTGAAAAAAAATTGTTTTCCTTTATAATACCATGTTTTACTTTACAGATCTTATCATCTATATACTTTTATGACATTTCTCAAAATGAGAATGTTTTTACTACAGAACAAACCAACAACATGCATATACGTGTATGTACATTCATGTACGGCATGTAATGTAACCAACTACACAATTAATGTAACCATTGAATGTAAATGTACAACTGTACATATTAATACTAATCTCTGTGGTTTATTATTCAAAGATCATTCTCTAGACTCTAAAGCTACATTTTGTACATGTACTTGTTGATTCAAATTCGCAAAATCAATACCTTTTTTTGGCAGCAGTGGAAACAATGTTCATGTAAATAAGCAGCATATATACAAATATATATATTCAGGATAAAAACAAATTCATGAACTTTCTTTACAAATCATTCTTTTCACACTGCAAGTTCAATGCATTATTATTTTTTCATGAATCAGGCTGGTTTAATCATTTGGATGATTTACATTTTGTTTAGCCTTTTAAAGGTAAATTTATGGTATGGGATTTGCACATTATTGAAGGACATAGATGACCAGACCTATATAGTAGTTTATATCCATTTAATTTGCTCTCTAGTTGATAGTTGTGTCATTAATGAATTGAAACTGACAGTTATGATTTCTATGTAACCAAACTGTATGAAAAACTGACCCACTTTATCCTTATAAAGCTAATTCACAATGTGAACCTTTTTGGAGAGTGAGCCCAGCAAACCAGGTAAGAAGCTTCACATTGTGTCAAGCAGCTGATATTTTACAATATCAATGTGTAGAAAACACGATAATCTATACATTTATGCTTACATTTATTTAGGACTCTTGTGAGTGACTTATTGGTCCATGTCCTCTTTCAACAGTGACCACTAGCCTATCAACTTTGCACCATGAGTTTAAAACCTACACATGGTGAAAGGTGTAACTGTTTGACTCAAATCTTAATTGACTAAGTTTGCCAGTTTTCCTACCAAAGGTTGGCTTTTCTCTCTTGGTACTCTGACTTCTTCTACCTATAAAAACTGGCCTCATGTAGCTGAAAGTCCCAATAATCCTAAAAAACAAACTATTAAATGTTCTCAGCACTAGTGTTACAATAAAAGAACAACAATGCAAGGTTACAGGTTTAATAATTATTTTCAAATAATTTGTGTACATGTAGGACAATAAATATCTATTAATAAAAACAAAACAAAATACATTAAATGACTGCTCAACAAAATTCCCCTATTGCATAGAAATGAATTTTGACATGATTAGTTAAATCTTAGTCCAAGCTGAATTACCAGTTAAAGATACATATAATTATCTCCCTTGAGAAACACCATATTACATTTTATTTTCAAACTCACAATCTTGCTTTATATTACATATCTAACAAAGATGTTGAACTTCTACATACTAAGTTCAACCAAGAAGCTAAACATATTGTTTTATTTGATACCTTGACTGTAATTTATTTTAAATTCTTTGATGTTTAAGGGGAGATAACTAATTTTGATGTTGCATGGATATTTTTGAATCTCAAGATGAGATTTTATGTGATTATATTACTTAAATATATTTGCCTGATACATTTTAACATTCAAGAATACTTTCTATGTATTAGAATACTCTCATTGCAATCACCAGGTGATTGCAGTTTTGAATTACCGTATCTGCTTCCGGGTGTAAACCCCACCGAATTACTGTGAGTAGAAATTACCCAGGTAAGAATTAGTGTTAATTTTTGCATTGAATTGAACAGATGCTCTCATTCAATTCTCAAATTTAGTATAAAATACTAAACCTTCCACTTATCATGTGATCTATGTTTGTGAATGATAAGGAGAGGAAAATCAAACTTATAAGAGGTAGCTTTTCAAATAAATATTAATATTGTTTGATTTAGGGTTTAGGAATACTATTTTCTTTAAGGAATGACTGTAATATTTTTTCTGTCTATGAAGAAATAACATAAAAAATTTGGTACCACATTTTTTATGTTATTTCGAATAGACAGAAAAAATATTACAGTCATTTCTTATAATTTAATTCTAAATTCTATTTTAAACCGTAGAAAACCTTGAAAAAAAGTTGATGACGTCACGGTCACATGATTAAATTATGTCTATGGGCTCATTACAAAATATCGTCAGCCAATCAGAAGATGCGTTACATCCAGAATTAAATTATTTCAGCATAACAACGTTAAGAGTTATCATACAAAAAGATCAAGATTTATAAAAACAATTTTAAATAACTAATAATTTGTGACCTCATTCCATATTAGTTCTCATAAATTTTTATTAATATAGAAAGTGTTTGCATAAATTTGAAAATGCAAAAACAAAAATCACACAATGTGACACAAAAACACATTGTTACAAGATGTATACACATAAAACAGGAATGATTTTGATCAAGTTTAATCTCCAGCGGGAAATTAATTTATTAATTACATTACATGTGATTCAAATGGGACTTCTTTGTCATGTTATACCTGTTTAACTCTTTTAAGTTGTGACATGCACAAAGACTGTAATTGTTATTGACATCACTGTACAAGATTTCTTAAATAACACTCTGTAACAACAGTTCAAGATATTTTACAAAATGAAATATTTTGATAATTAAAGTTACGATTTGCAGGGTTTTGTCCTGGTAAAAGTTCTTTTATAGTCCATAGAGTTCCCTGCCCAATGGCATAAACTAATTATAAAACAACAAAAGTGCAAAAAAATAGTTGATAGGCTTTGCTTAGTTAACATTGCAAATAACCATAACAATGCTTCAATTGTTTGGTATTAAAACTCCTCTTTAATTTCTAATTCTAAGTCCCCCTCCCCAATTTAAATAAAGGCATTGTTTCCAATAACAGGAAACCATTATTGAAAATTATGCAACTTCCCTATATATACACACCATGAACCGTTAACTAACCAAAATTGATTTCTAAAAAACTAATCTTACCACATACATAACAACCAATAGCCTTTGGGGAAATCATGTTTTACTGAAATAGGTGCAAAAACCATCAATCAATGACTCACTAAAACTGAATCCTATTTAACTAATCTAATCAAAAGCTTTTGACCAAAAAAAGACCAAAAAATACACATGTACATCTCCCTCGATAACACATGTCATAGGTTAGACAAAACTACATCCTTCCTAACAAAAATGAAATATTCCAATATTTAATAACTCAATAAAGACACATGGACTAAGTTGAAAAACATTATTTTTTAGTCTTAATATTTATGTCATGTTAATTGCTAAATACATTGATTATGATTGTAGAGGCGGATTTAGGGGGGCCCCCCTTTTTGGGAAAAAATTGGTTGCTTATATAGGGAATCACTGAAGCGTGACTGGAGCGGGCTCCCTCTTAGGTCAGTCAATGGGCCCCCACTTATGAAAATTTCTGGATCCGCCACTGGATTGCATTGATAATGCACAAAAACATACTAATGTTTTGCATTATGTTAAATGTAAGATGCTTAAATACACAAATGGATCAAGGTTAAAAACTAACTAGAAACCAGAATTTTCTCTTTTTTAATGATTGGCAAAAAAATAGAGTTTGTTAAGAATCTAGCACTGTAGACATGATTTCTTTTAAAAGATACCCGAAAATACATAATAGTCATATTTTTTTATTTAAAACGCACAAAATACGTTTTTTTTTATTTAAAATGCACAGAGTCATTTTTACAAAATTCTTGAATGAAGAAAATTAAAAAAATTCCAATTGAGTTTCCAAGCCAGTTAAGTGCACTCGTTATTACAATATAAAGAATTATTAAGTAGCAAATACCAAATTATGATTTGTTGCAATATAAAAAAAAATACATTAGAAAAAAAGTGTAAAAAAATTGGTTCATTTTCAGCAAATTGTTTTTGATTATGTCCCTTTGATCTGATATATAAAATTGATAGTGATGTGTTTATTTACTATTTTATTTAGTTTCTACGGATACTTTAATATTATGAAATTGTTTGCTGATTATGATATAGTTATATTAAGAAGATTTGTTACAAAAATTGCAATTTGATATGAGGGGTGACACAAGGGTGCTCATTTACACATTCCTGCCTATTGGTAATATTTTTGAAGCTCCTCCTTCTTTTCCTCCTATATTCCACGTCCCTGATTTATTTACCCTCTTTATTCCACATCACAATTATATAAAGTTCAACATACATTCAAACAAATAGTGTACTAGATATAAGAAGATGTGGTATGAGGGTCAATGAGACAACTCTCCATCCAAGTCACAATTTATAAAAGTAAACCTATTATAGGTCAAAGTACTGTCTTCAAAACAGAGCCTTAGTTTGTTTGAGTTTGATTAATTTTCATCAGATTTAAAAATTGCAAATTTTCTTTGTAGTAGCTAATTTGTATTGTTGTTAAAAAAATGGATAATGTTCCCCAGGATATTTGTCATTTAGTTAAAAAAAAGTTACATTTTAGGTTTCAATAGTAAAGATGAATTTCAAAAATAAAAATTCCACAGATGAAGGTCATTGTTTTTATTAGACCAATCATCCAGTACTCGTTATCTTTTTAAAAAACAAGCAAATCAGAAATAAATTATTGTGATATACAATAGCAATAATGGTAAACAGCAAAATTAGCAACTAAAATTTAAATATTTTCAATTATTTCATTTTGTAACTTTATGAACTCAAATGAACTTAAGGTGGCTCGGGCCTATTCAATGTTTCTATTAGAAGTGCCGTATTTTTTGTTATTGTATTCTTTACAGAAAGTGAATCAAATTGGTCGGGAAAAAAATAGGGGGTCACGGACCATTTAAGCTCAAAATTTTACTTTTAAACAGGTATGTAAAAGGGACCATTTTTCAATGAAATGATAGGGAAAATAAATTTGTTGACATATTTTTATCAGAATATAAAAAAAACGTTGTATGACACTTGGTCCAAAACTGTAATATAAAAAGCTGAAATATAGCTTCAAAGAATGAGCAAATAAAAATCATAGGTCACCGATAAGGAAAAAAATTTATTTTGCCTTAAAACCTAAATTTTGGCGGGAAAATGGTGAAAATGGGTGAAATGTCATTTTGACCCTTTAACAAATACGGATAATAACGAAAATATTCTATTAGTCATATAACTACAATGATTTAACATTTCTAATCAATCAAAATATTTAAAAAAATTATATCGAATTTACGACAAATACTTTTGTAATTCATGCGTGAAATTATGCGCAGTTGAATAGTCCTGAGCCACCTTAAGCAATACTTATATACATAAAAAAAAATATACAGGATGATTAGTGGTTAAAAAAAAAGGAATAATGAAACATAAACATGATAAATACAAACTGATATGCATCAAACCTTTAATAATAAAAGACCAATAATTTGAGTGAAAAGTGAGAGCAGCTATATTTCTAATGCCAAATTAAATAAGATTACTGTATCTAATAATAATAAAATGAACAAACTGAACATCACAAAATCTTTAATTCACATTTCAATGCTTATATCAAAATTTTACTTATCACATTTGCAAAAAAATAAGCAAGTTTAATTCTGAATTTACACCAATGCAATTTTTATTCTAATCAAACCACTTTTGTTCATTTCTATATCTTCAGGAAAATACAATAAAGAATTTCATAAGAAAATTTGCAATAACTTAAAGGCACATAGTATTTTTTAAGCAGTATAAGTATACTATATAAAAACTTAAATCAAAAATTAGTTTACTACTTTTTTTAAACTATGGTATTTTTCACACTCAATAACAGAATTTAGTCTATAAATACACACAAAACAAAATACACAACACACGTTTTGTTCCTTACAAAAAATTGCAACAAACCCATGCCAAAATATTTGAAAAAATAAAGGAATTACTTTGAAGTGCAAATAAATAAAATTGTACATTATTATATAAATCCAAAAAAATGACTTAAAATCTGAATTTTAAATATGATCTTTATCAAAGGGGTCAATTTGAAACTGAGTTACCATCTTTCATTTTAAAGTAACAAGTCTAAGAAGAATAACAGTACACATTAGGTGGTTAATGTGAATAATCACTCTGGCTGGAGATTCAAAGTGAAAATAGGGTGATTACTGGTGAATCACCCAAATTTATTAGCATTTTCTAGAAAATCAACATATTTTTTTGTATTGAATCATCATTATGCTAGCATGATATTCATAGCCATCTAGGAAAGTAAACTTCATATATTCAGTAACCATGGTAACTGTAAAAGTTTGTTCTTCAAATTTTGTTTTTAAAATACGATTTATAAATCTGCATCTGCATCTGAGTTAGTAGACTTCTTTTTCACTTTACATTTGACATTTCCAGCTAAAGCATGTATGGCTTTATTTTCAAAGAGTTCTGTGGTGTTCTCTGATTTACTGACAGCGGCTCTGACCATTGCCTTGGCAACCACATCTGTTGGTGTTGTTATAGCAGTAGGGAAGAAATAAGAGAATGGTTTAAGTACTGTTCTAAAGAAGGCTTCTCCAGGCCGGCTTTCTTCTCTGTCACACATCAATACACTAAAAGTTAAAATAAGAAAATAAATGTGATTTTTTTTTATGTATTACAAATTTTCATACTGTAGACCAACTAATTTGCATTTCATACAATACAATAGAAAATGTCAGACTACACAAGTTTAATTCTAGCAAGCAAAGCACAAAAACATAATTCCCATAAAGGGAAGTAATTCACAATTTATAACTGCACATTTTTGTAGTACAAACAGTTTCATATAAAAAAACTAGGAGTTATTCTCCGACTAAAAATAACCATGAAGGGAAACCCCCTGTTTATTTACTTATTTGGTGAAAAAGTATATTATTTTTTGTATTTGATTGTAAAAAATAGTTAATTAGCTTTCAATTAAAACAGGTTGAATGATTGAAATAATTTTAAAAATTATATTAAATATACATGTTTTGAGGGGAGACAACACTGTAAACATCCTGTTTTATAGGCAGTGAAAAATGAAAACTTATTTGCAGCCACTGTACCCTGAAACAAGATTTTTTTGAAAGGCCAGGTAAAAACCTATAAATTTCATAAAGTTTTAATTATGAAATATGTGCACGTATCATGTCTTTATGGGTATGAACATGATCTGATTTCAGGTTTTTTATGTTCAAATTATGCATTTTTTTCACCATGTTCTTTGGATGGAATTTTTTTAATATGATAAAAATACACTTTATATTTATTTCATTATAAACTAGAGAACATTCTGATTCCAGTGATATCGAGTTTTATACAAGTATCTTAATTAATCAGTCCACCACTAAGGGTCACTTATGCATGGTCCCTCAAAATATGACGTCATAGAAAAAAACTGTTGATTGCACCCAAAACTTAGTTAGAGTTATTTCCCTTAAATCTGGATCAAATGAGTGACTACTTTTACAAATGACAAGGATTGAATGGTTTCACATAAAAATAAAAACATTAAAAACAGAATCATCAAATTCATGAGTCAGTAAATATATACATATACACATATACCTAATTGGTCTTTAAATACACATCCAAATTATCAAAATTAATTGCCACTCTCAAACTGACACTTTTTATCATGAGATTTGTCTGTCGAGTAGAAACTAATTAATTATAGTGTATTGCTGTTTTTTTTACATACCCTGGTCTGAAAACTGAAAGTCTGTCAAAATGCATTACTTTTAATTCCTCTTCAACTTGTCCCTGTAAAAGAATGTAATTATATTATACATCAAAAGCTCAAGTTTTTCTGAAATATTTAATTTCATTATTTCAAGAATAGATGTTATCCTGGGAAATAAAACCCCTATAAAAATTATACCTTTAACAACACTTGTGTCAAGTCTTGAAAATTAATCCTCATATAATTAAATTTTCAGACAAAACCAGGTACAAAAATTTCATTTATTTACACTTTAAAAGTCTTCTGTTCTTTTCAGTATTAAATCAATATACTGCCTTGCGTTATCATTATATTACCTTCTGTTAACATGATACTGTATTGGATTAACATATATTTATAGATTATCGTTGATCATCTCAACGAGATTGATTTTCTCGCTTGAGCCGGTACGGCGAAAGCAAGAAAAGCAATCAAGTTGAGATGACCAATGATAATCTGTTTAAAACGCAATTTTACCTATGATGATGTTCTTAATTTCATGTCCATTTTATTAGCAACGCCTCATGCCTCATTAGTTTCTTGCGATAATTTTCCATCTCAAGCAAATAGCATGATATGAAAATTATCACAAAAAAAGATCTTTGGAAAAATGCACAAAATAGCGATAATGCTTAATATTCATTTGATATTGTTGATTTGATCTTGTTTTGTGTATTGTATTTACTTTTATCATATATTTAGTAGTAAATACAGTAGTTTTGAATATTTGATAAATAGCCTGTTGTTTAATCCATATCGCACAACTTTGATGCAAACACTTTATCACACCCCTACCCTTTATCGCACCCTTTATCACACCCCTACAATTTTTTTTTTACATAAACTCCGTTTTAATTTATGCAAACTTCTTCAGAACTTTTTTTTTCCCTCAAAATGGGTCCTGAATGAACGGTCATTCGGGCGTGACACAATTTATTGAATGAAGTTATTGTTTGGAATGTGACGTCACAAACGTCAAGTTTTCATATTTCTGACACAAGATATGCAACTATAAAAAAGACCCTAAAGGCCCTCTGGCTGATATTGGTATCTCGATGATACTGCATATGATACGGATTTTGCCATGTACAATGTATTAATAGGATGCTAAGAAAGACATGACTTGCTTTAAAGACACATTATTCTGAATAGGAGCTGACACATTTTGCTTTTAGTTTTACTCCTAAATGCTACATGCTTAGATCAGAAGTGTCAATTACCAATTTTCAAGTCTTTGGTTCCATATAACTGGTGTTTAAACCCACAATCTCCTTCACTTGATTCAATCATGTCACTGCGGTTATATTTCGCTGGACAGACCTGTACATACCTTTATTCTTGTATAGAGTAAATTAGCATTTTTATCTGCTCCCTGAGAGGACACTAGTGTGAAGTGTTTGCATCCCTTTTCTTTTGCAACCTCAGCTGAGTTCAAAATATAGTCATGGTCAACTTTCACAAATCCTTCCTACAAAAATATTTATATAGAATGCATTTTACATTTTATATAATCAGGAAGTTCTCAACATGAAGAAATAAGTTAAGATTTTTATGTATTTTACGATTATATACATGTATAGTAATATTGGACCCTAATTTGATTACAGAGACCATATTAGTTGTAGATGTATGTAAATGTCATGAGAATGTCGTTCCAAAGGCATAGTAAAACATATTTAAAGTATGTATTTAAAAAAGTAACTTTTGATTAAGCATGTGTGCCAGACTACCAAAAATTGTAAAACCAATGTGAAATGGTACAATTCATCAGATTAATCCCCACATAACCCTAATTCAAGTATGTATGTTCATTCCCTTATTAATATGTAAGCCATACCCCCCCCCCCCCCCACAAACAAAAAATAAATAAAATTTAAAAATTCCATGGCCTAACAGAGCAATGAAATGACATTAAATTCAGATTACTTTTAAACTTTTGCTATAAAATTATGATATTTGTATTTAACTGTGTTTAGTTTATACAAAATATTTTTATCTTGATGCATCTGTGGACTCACTAGTTTTGAAAATGATGAGTCCAGGACTCATGGACTCGCCTTAGTGAGAACCCTGAGTATGATTGTCAATGAGACAATTCTCCACAAGAGATCAAATTTCACAGCTACATTATTCATTTGTATTCATGATTTCATTTTTCTGGAGGTGCCTTTTATACGTGTATAATTACATTAGATGTATGTTTCATTATGATACTTTATTCTGTTTTGCTAACTGCACATCACGTATTATTCCGTAAGCAATTGCATTGCTCAATAAAACTTTTCATTCATGATAACATGTGGTCCCACAATAAAGTGCACAGGTGAATTAAATAAAACAATAATAAAATTTGTGTTTTCATGATCATTGCTAAAAAAATGTAATTATAAGTTTTGAATGCTTCTTTTTGTAACTTCATAGTGTTGTAAAAGTGTTGACCGTGCGTACATTTTTAGTATGAAGCGCTTCCACGCTTCATACAAAATGTACTTTGGTCAATGCTTTTACACCCCAATGAAGTTACAAAAAGAAGCATTCAATTCTTAAATGCTAATGTCCACTGCATGAAAGTATGTAGTCTTTAGATGTCCATCTGCTGTATTACACAATGTACATATAGGGGATATATATAATACTCTTTGTGTCTAGTACTTGGACAATAAAACACATACTGAACCTGATTTTCCTCTGGTGGTTCCCAAACAACAGAATCCAGTATCTATACCATCAAACACTTCTTTATAATCAGTAATGTTATCAAAATCTACCCTCTTTTGTTCCTGAAATAAGTAAGAATACATGTACATTTGTACATACATTGTACACCATGTACACTAGTTATATATATATATATATGCTACTTCATAATGATATATTACCGTTAGTTTTAGATCGTGTTTTCTTGATTACTTCTCTATCAATATATTAATCTGTTAATTTTTTTTTATCAAAATAACAAAATACAATTAAAAAAAATTAGGATGTATTTTAAGATATATATGTATATAAGGCATGTGTAAGGCTAAGGCATGTGTAAGGCAAACATGCAAAAAAAAATAATGATAAAAATCATCATCAAAATGCAATAACTCTCACTTCTAAGTTCAGATTTTTGTTTTTAATATTTACATAAATATTCATAAAAATTATCATGATTATACTGGGGATTCTTTTCTTTTCTTTGTTTTGTTTTCAATTTTTGTGAAGGAAAACTGTAATTTTACTTGATATTAGTTAGTTTGATTTCATAATTTTGCCAAAGTCTGCATGTAATTGCACAGTATTCTCTATTCTTTAAATTCTTTAATGTTCTTGTAACTCATCATGCTCATTACTCTGTTATTTGTATTTTTTTTTTGTATAATTTTTCTGTATAGTTTTTTGACCTGTTGAACCCATTATTCTATAATTCGTAAACATATGCAGTATATGTATACATGTAACTCTAAATGTTTCTCTTTATATGATATTTTACATTATTTTTCATTTTTACATTGATGCTTACATTTTTTTGTATATATACTGTCTTCTTCAATTTTTACATACATGTACATGTAAATATAAGTATATTTTTTTAATATCAAAAACAAGCTTAAGGTACATTGTATAGGGACAAATCCTATGTATGTAGAAGACAGCACATAATGTATAAATGAAGATACACGAGTGACGACATGTATTCAACTTACAAATTCAGGTCCAAAATCTGGATCCAAATCAATAATTCTACGTCCAATGAGAACAATCTTCTTAAAAGGTCTTGTTCTCTTCAGTTCTTTCAAAAGTTCTTTGCCAACTTCACCAGTATAGCCAAGAACAAAAGCTGTATGATCCTCTTGCTTAAATTCTTCTAACTTGGTATCAGAGTTCGATGCCATGCTACAGAAGATGGTAAAATTGCATTTGAATTAAAGTGGTTCCTAACACAACAGGGAGATAACTCTGTAAAATCAGCTAAACGTTTTAATTACGTTGTGTTGTTAAGGGAATGTTAAGCTTCTCAATGATCAAAATAAGTGTTTGTCAAACTGCTATATAACCATGATAACCAATGTAATTTTTCTGATAAAACAGTTGGTTCAAATTTTCTAAAATTTTTATAGTTTTGTCAAAGGGTCATAGTAAATACTTTGTCAAAATTTTAAGAAAATTAAACGAGCCAAATTAATTTTAGTTGAAGTGTAGGGCATGTAGGGTACCACCTTAAAGTTAAGAATATTGCCATTCTAGAACTACATTATCATGTGTATGCAGTCTTATTTATACTACATTGTGTATATATATAAATATCAGAAACTGTATAGATTTATTATGTTTTCATTCTGTTGTATATAAATGCAGTTCCTATACTATAATTTTATACCACTGCATAAACAGGATAAAGTGCACGTGTGAGTTGGAATATTTCAACACTAGTACTCTGATTATTCAATTATCAAATCTTAGTTTTTAGGGTAAGGCTTGTTGGTCCTGAGCATATTGAGAGTTTTAAATACATGTGTATTAAATCTGTCTGTCCAGGGGGGAGAAATATCTCATTGCAGGAGAATTTACATGTATTTGTATCATGCATTTCATCATGTGTGATGTGTATATATCATGCCTGGAATCTGTTTTTAAGATCGTTTTTTATTTAGTTAGAAAATTTAAATTCCCTTTGCAACATGTTTAATGAACATGATGAACTGCAAATTGACTATAGGGTATGGGCTTTGATCATTGGTGAAGGCTGTACAGTTAGTGAGTTACTTAAACATTTTGATACACAATGATACACATGTCCATGTCAATGTAGTTGTTAATTTCTGTGTCATTTGGTCTCTTGTGGAGAGTTGTCTCATTGGAAATCATACCACATCTTCTTTTTTTATAAGACGAAGTTTAACTCATCTGAGGGGACCCAAATCATAAAACCTTGGAGGCAAATTAAGGGGTTTAGGGTGGGGAAGGGGCCCAGACCCTTATCATAAGGTCAATAATTGACATGACTTGTCTCTCTTGTGCTGAATATTCCTCATACCATGCACCATTTCTCCTGGTAATTTCTCATTGGTACTTAGAAAATTAGTTTAGGTGCAGGATGGGGTATCATAACCATGGTCCCCCTTTTTGTGGGAAAAAAAATTGTTGATTACAATTTACATAGGTAATCACTGAAGCATGACTGGCGCGGGTCTCCTCTTAGGTAGTCATTGGGGCTCCTCTTATGCAACAGCATAGATCATTATAAACTCAGCACCTTGTGTGTAATTTTTTCATTGGCAAAAATAGACATTGATCTGACACTGGAGATATTGATTTTTTTGGTAGGCCAGTGTACTCGTATCGGCAGGGTGGTTAAGCCTTACTTGCAAAGATAGTCTGTGTCATTTAATGGCTGTAATTCTCGGGAGATCAGGAATCCACTTAACGCAAGAATTATTGCGATAAGTGCAATAAGAACTCCTGGGATAATTTCGTTACACTTGAACCACAGAATTTGCATTTGTGTATTTTGTGAAAAATGTCATTTCCGGTTACAGTATTTTGCGAACACCGATTTAGAGATTCTAAATTCAACTTCCGAAGCAAGACAGTCGGTTCTCCGAGATTTAAATTATTCATCCACATAGTTTGTATAAAATTAATCTTGGTGTAAGCAAGGATTTGTATAGTAATACTATACAAATCCTTGGTGTAAGTCATATAAGGAAGCTACCGTTTGATTATCAGGGGGGAGGGGGAGTTGAGGAAGAAACAAATTGTGTCTTGCTTTTTTTTTACAATCGTTTTTTTGTTTTTTTTTATTTATTGAGATTTTTCTTTTTTAGTGAAAATACCCTAATCAGGTGCACTTAAGTTAAAGACTTTTATGTCAAAATATTATTATTTGATGGTTTTTTTCTATTCAATACTTTTTTTTTATTACACATGTTGCATATCTATTGTCAGTGAATTGGATATATACATATACATGTATATGCCTAATGGTGTTGTTTATAATAATATTGTTTGTATGCTATATAAGCTCTCCTGGGGCCTTAATTTGGTGAATACAAATATTTTAATCTATTCTATTGTATTCTTCATAATTTGTCATCCTCCCTTTTTTGCTGGTAAGTTGCTCATCCTGCCTTTTCTTCTTTAAATCAAAACTACTGTCCTGCCTTTTTTATTCCATCCTAGCCCCCCCCCCCCTTTTTTCACACATAAAACACAGCCAAGTAATACAAGACACAACATAGAAAACTAAAGACTTATTAGCAACACGAAACAAATACAGGACGTGGTCCCAGTGGTCAGGAAGGCCGGGTAAGCAGACCCTACTCCACATGTGGCATCGGTCGTGTTGCTCGTGTTATTCAGTGACAAACCTGATAACTAGATATAGGAAAATGTGGTGTGAGTGCCAATGAGACAACTTTCCATCCAAATAACAATTGATAAAAGTAAACCATTATAGGTAAATGTACGGCCTTCAACACGGAGCCTTGGCTCACACCGAACAACAAGCTATAAAGGGCCCCAAAATTACTAGTGTAAAACAATTCAAACGGGAAAACCAACGGTCTTATCTATATAAAAATCGAGAAACGAGAAACACGTATAAATTACATAAACAAACGACAACTACTGTACTCCTCGCTCAGCTTTTCAAATTTCTGCAGTAATTCTGCATATTTCCCCTTAATATTTTTTTTGTGTCTTCCCTCTAATCTCATGAGAGGGGTTGAGTTGCAGTCATCCCTACCACCAGCACCGGTATGATTTTAAAGCTGCTGAGGTATTCTGTCTGTCATATCTCTACTGATATACCACTGCCCTCTCACCAATTTGTAACACAAAAAATCAAAAATAAACAATATATTTTTACTCTACTTTGGAACTGTAGAATCCTGTCGACGACGCCAAATGTAACGTGTTCGCAAACCGGTGAGAACCTTTCTAACCAACCAAACCAAACACCAGACCAGACAGACACCAACAACGAACCAAAAGAATTTAACAGGAAATATGAAGGCTCAGAATACATGAAATAATTACTAATACTGCTACTGCATACTGCATATCCCACACATATAGTTTCTAGGTCAGCGCAGTATCCTTTTTATGTGTGTGTGTGTGTGACGGATTGTATTTTTATATGTAATGTAATAAGGTGTCAGACCCGCCTTTACGTTGATGCCCTGAATGCAAACACAAAATCGTTTCAAGTGTATAACAAGTTTTATTCACCAGACATAATATAAATAACAACTGGAACACGAATTAACAGATATAAATCTATTAATACCCTAGTCCCACTAGGCCACGATCGCACTAAGATCTGTGAAAAAAATGCAAATGTTGATGATCGTAGCAGTAAGGTCGTATCACGGTCGTGGTGAGGTCTTCAAGATCGTGAAGAGCTTGGCCAACTTTGAACATGTTCAAAACAATCGTGCTGCGGTCGTGGCGAAATCAGGTCGTAGTAGAAGCGTAGTGAGAGCGCACTGAGATCGTAGTAAGATCGTTACGGTCGCTGTACAATCGTAGCGAGAGCTTAGCGAAAGCGTGATTCTATTCGGAGAGACTGTGCTACGATCGCACAGCGACGTTATCACGACCTCACTACGACCATCACGTTCTCACTGCGACCCAACTACGCTTCCACTACTACTATACCACGCTGTTCACGACCATAGTACGATTCTAGCATGCCCTTGCCGTCCTCATCACGCTCTTCTTACGACCTGACTACGTTCACACTACGACCATCATTCTCATTGTCATTTTCACATAAAATATATAAAAAAAGCTTCCTAGATTTTTTTTTTTTTAATGTAATTATTCATTTGCTCTAACGGCTCAATCATGCTTCTTGTTTTTATATAGATTAGACCGTTGGTTTTCCCGTTTAAATGGTTTAACACTTAGTCTAGTAATATTTTGGGTCCTTTATAACGTGCTGATTGATGTGAGCCAAGGCTCCGTGTTGAAGGCCGTACCTTGGCCTATAATGGTTTACTTTTATAAATTGTTACTTGGATGGAGAGTTGTCTCATTGGCACTCATACCACATCTTCCTATATATATTGATACATCTATGTCATCTCTGCTATCGTTCACTAAAATATCGTCATTGAGCTTTATGGACCAGCAATATGTTGTAATTTAGGTTGGATTGGTCGGTCCGACATCTCTGCTTGATCATGCCCACGTGTACTGGTAGATTTTGGTGGCATGACTGCAACATGTAGTGTTTCCGAGAAATCTACAATTTAATCAGAAACAGAAGGAATTGAACTGTATTGATATGGAACACGATGTTGACGTTATTGCTGAGAACGTAGTAAGATCGCGCTATGAACGTATTATAATCGTGGTAAGAACGTGTTATAATCGCAGCAAGATCGTGTTGCAATCGGATAACTCGTGGTATGGTCGTAGTGAGAACGTGAAGAGCCTAGAAAGATCTTGATAAGCGTAGTGAGGTCCCAGAATAAGCGCAGTGAGAACGTGGTATAATCGTAGCGGGATCTTTTTAGAAGCGTAGAGAGGACGTAGTAGCATCGTGAAAGCAACGAAAATTTACATTTTCATGCCGCTCATACCGCGACCTCACCACGATCTAAATTTATTTTAGATCGCGGTGAGCGTGGTGCGATCGTGGTCTAGTGGGAATGGGGCTTAAACAGCAATCAACAATTAACAATATTCAGAATAGATTAGACGAACATGCAGATAATACTCTAAAACAACTACACCAAAAATCAACATTCAAGAAACACAGATTCTATCAGCAACTCTCCATATAAATACATGTAAAATACTGCACAAATAAATAAGTCACAATTTTCGTAACCCTCTTTCTATATTATAAAAATATATTAACAGCAACACTGAATATTTAAAACAAACGGACACTTTTGCCGACTTTGGCGTCGTCGACAGGATTCGAACCTGTGCGGGGAAACCCCAATAGATTTCCAATATCTTTGTGCATATTATGACATAAGTTGATTAAATGGGTAAATTTGTGACAATTTTCAATATTAAAAACATATTCACTATTGGGATGAGAATAAAGTACAGCAATTTGTTGTATAAGAATATCAATCCTAAACAGATCTAAGAGAAAGGATAGAACATGTGTACTGAGTTGAACTACAAATAAGTTGTCGTGTTTTATTAAAATAGCAAACATTAACATTTTAATATAAAAGACATAGTAAAAAGACTTTAGCACCAATAGTACTAAGCTTGGTTTAATTTCTATCGGATGCTCTTATTTGACCGAGTACCAGAATATCCAACCACAAATTAGGTTACCTGTTGACAAATTCTATATATACTCCGATGTCAAATGTTGGTAGTATGAAAATAGTCTTTTGAACAGCAATAAAAGGCATTTTAGCTGCAGGTTTTCATAAAAAATCGTATAGCTGTTTATTTTCAATAATTTCAATTTTCTCAGATGACTGTTCAGAAACTCTGTTCACCATAGCTTTAGCTAAATTGTCAGTACTAATAGCCGTCGCCTTTACCACAAAATTTGGCATAGCTTTAAAACAGAATCGTAAGACTGATTCACCTAGTCTACTCTCTTGTCTGTCACATAACAGCATTCTGGAATAAATACATTGTTTAAAAAATTAAGGGGCACTATAAAATAATGTATGGAAATTTCCAAAATATTCCCTTAATTTTTAAATGTGTCACTCCACCCAAATGAATCGATTTGGTTTTATTTTTTGTTTTCTAAAACTTTCTCGGTGAAAAAATATTTATCTTACTTATGTATGTTTCTTCAAAATATAATACAATACATTTACAGTCAGCAGGAAATTCAGTTAGATTGGTACAGAAAGAAATGTTCGCATAGCAATATTACCTACATGATATGAATTAATTGGTTCCTTAGCTTTTTTGATATATTTTATAGAATCTGGTCAATTTACAGTTTGACAAATTATGTACGCACCAGACTGTGTAGTTTGTTGTTGAAGAATGTATGTTGTCCTATAGGTGTCGTTGTTTTTTTTTTTTGTTTGTTATTTTAGTTGTTTGGTTGTTGTTTTATCTACGTGTACCATATCTTCTTTTATTCAATATATAATACAATAAACATATCTAATGGTTTACTTTTATAAATTGTTACTTATATGGAGAGTTGTCTCATTGGCACTCATACCATATCTTCCTACATGTATATCTACATGTTTGCAATATTTTTTTCTATCATATTTTTGTCCTTTAAACAGAACCTTTTCTCTTCGAGAAATAACGTGTTAATTTTTCGAAGAGCTTTTATATAAATAATGATTTGTCATTGGTTTCCCGATGGCCGAAAATATTGGAAGATAAAAATAATTATATAGTACATACCCTGGTCTAAAAATTGATAATCTGTCAAAATCCAAGGCTTTTAATTCTTCTTCTACTTTTCCCTGAAGAAAAAATCTCCATTTTTATAAATACAATATATAGAATGAAATTCAAAACAGTGTGGCTGTGGCCATTGATTGACACATTAAATTCATCCATTGACTGTGACAATTTAGGTGAACGTTTGTATGTAACGTCCATTGCTCACTGTGTACTTTTTAAAGACACTTAAACTATGGGGTCACCAAAGGTTCTCAACACCCTAATATAATCAGAAATAACACGATGTTTTGATTTATATCAATTATATAAATCAAAACATAAAGGTTATTTCTGATTAATTTTTCGAATTATTTTATAATTAAAGGCGTTAAGAAACCTTGGTGACCCCACAGTTTAAATGTTTATCGTAGACAGGTACGTCGTGAACAGTGGTCGTTACAGACAAACGTTCACGTAAATTGTCCCAGTCAAAGGAGGAATTTAATGTGTCAATCAATGGCCACAGCCACACTGTTTTGAATTTAATTCTATCGTTCTTGTGCACAAGCCAGTTTTTTTTATGCGTGGATTATCATTTCTGTTTAAACATGATAGCTCCGTCCTAATATTTATAAAGGTAAGTTATAAAACAACTAGCTGGTTCTGATACACAGTTGACAAGTCCAAATACAGTTTTTTTTTTTTACAAAACCAGGTACAGAGTTACTAGACGTATTTCTCGATAAAAGAGAAACACAAATTTTCACATCATAAAATAAAAAGCGAAAAAAAAAAGATCGTAAGGACGTAGTATCTTTAAAATGTGTCATTTCCGTTTTGATAAATATTACTTCAAATTTGACATTTCCCAGTTCCGCCTGACATTATTCACTTCCAATAGTCATAAGAAGATGTGACATGAGTGTCAATGAGACAACTGTCAATCAAAGTCACAATTTGCAAAAGTAAACAATCATACATGTATCATAGGTCAAAGTACGACCCTAAACACGTAGCGTTGACATTTCTTAGTTCCATAACATAGGGAATGGTAACGGGGAATTTGCCAAAGAGACAACAATCGGACTAAAGATGAGAATACTTCCCAAAACAGCCTGTTGGAAGATGCAGGGACCCCTGGAACCCCCCTTTTTTTTGGGGGGGATCAATGCATTTAAATGGAGACATATAGCTGGAACCCCCCTTTATCCTTGGTTGGACCCCCTTTTTAAAATGGCTGGATCCGCCCCTGTAGCCCAACTCGGAAGAGCAAAACTTAAACTTGAAGTTGAACAATGTCAACTTTTAGCTGAAAAATGTCAACTTGAAAGTGATAAAATGACAACAGCATGTTCCTATCTGTCTTTCATAGAAATGTTTACCTTTGTTTTAGGATACAGAAATGTTTACCTTTGTTTTAGGATATAGAAATGTTTACCTTTGTTTTAGGATATAGAAATGTTTACCTTTGTTTTAGGATATAGAAATGTTTACCTTTGTTTTAGGATACAGAAATGAGCTGTCCTTATTAGCTCCATAAGCAGTCACCAATAAGAAATGTTTGCATCCTACAGATTTTGCTACCTCTGCTGAATTGACTACGTAATCATGGTCAACTTTTATAAATCCATCCTGTTGAAAGCAAGCGAATGAATGAATAAATAAACATACAATTAAAAAGGGTACAGTACATTTTAGTCAGAAATTTTGTTAGTATCTCAAAAATTTTCTCAACGTTTTATATTTTGGCAATTTTTTTTACTAATTGTATATATTTCAACTTATATTGGTGTATATAGCTTTTTTACGAAGCATGAAAATTAATAAAAAGTGCTTGGTTCCTTGCCTCAACCATCTGTGACGAAAAAAGAGCACAGGTTATTTCATACAATTTTTTTTAGTATTTCTCAAACACTTTTTAATGTTCCCAAACGTATAATTTTGGCATTTCCAAACTTTTGGGAACTATATAACTTACCTCATCTACCGCAGCTGTATTTTTATATTTGAATACTTTAAAATTTTACTTATTGTATGTATTTCAACTCATATGTGTGTATAACTCTTTCATGAAACATGAACATTAATAAAAAGTGCTTGTTTCCTTGCCTCAACCACCTGTGATTTTTTTATTTAAAAAATTTGATTGAGCTATACAAGTAAGAACGTAGAATGTGACGGCGATTTTTAAAATCAGCACGAACACGAAAATAAAAACTCTTGAAAATAAATAAACGAACAAAAGATTATTCTTACTTTTCCTGCCTTTCCTCTGGTTGTTCCAATACAACAAAATCCTGTATCTAGACCTTCAAACGTATCTTTGTGGTCGTTCAAACGGTCAAAATCGACAACTCTTTGTTCCTAGAAAAACACAGATATTTGTTTTACACTTGAGATTCCCGTACGTCGACATTTGTTTTACATGTAGTTATATTTTGCATGGGAGATTGGTCTGCGTAGGAGGAGTATTGGTACATATTTAGGGTATTAGTGTAAGAGTAGCTTGAAAGATTGTATTCACACAGTAAGAAAAGATTGTTACACGTAAATATCATAACATTTACTCATTAGATTTACTACTCAATAAAATAATAAACTCTTGTAAGACATTATAAAGTTTGCAAATATGGAGTTTAAGATGCGTGGGTTTTACCAGATGACATAAAAAAATTATGTCACTCTCTGTATTTGTTTTATTTGTACTAAAACACAAACTTAATATTCATACTTAATAATGAGACGGACAACTCTATCTGCAATTCCTACTTTCTAACCAGGCAGAAGCTAGCGAACATTAGCTAGCGAACAATAAGCCAGCGAACAATAAGGCGATATATCGAGAAACCAAAAAACAGAATAAGACAACAACGGCCGTTAAATAAAAAAATATTCAAAAAGGCAGAAAATCAGTTAAAATATAGCAATTTTAACACAATTTTGAAATGGTTTTTATCCAATCCATTGATTTAACAAGTCGCATAACTTTTTAGGCTAATATTCAGTACCACAATAACTCTTCATCTATCAACGGATTATTTGTAGGTGTAGGGCCACCAATTCACCAACTTCAATTTAGAACGTATGTAAAAGTAGTCCTACCCTGTAAAATATAGCACATTTTATGTCATTGTTTAATCTAGAGCTCAAAATTTGAAAAAAATGTCAAAAAATTAGGAGGGTCGGCCTATTCCAGGGCTTCTAGAGAAAAATAATGAGGGGTGTCACGGGAAATGACTATATAGGTCTTGTAGAGGAGAAACAGGCGCTTCTTTTGCGCTAGGTATCGAAGGGCGCTATGTTCAAAAATCTGAACTAGAGCTCAAAATTTGAAAAAAATGTCAAAAAATTAGGAGGGTCGGCCTATTCCAGGGCTTCTAGAGAAAAATAATGAGGGGTGTCACGGCAAATGACTATATAGGTCTTGTAGAGGAGAAACAGGCGCTTCTTTTGCATTAGGTATCGAAGGGCGCTATGTTCAAAAATCTGAAACTAGAGCTCAAAATTCGAAAAAAATGTCAAAAAAATTGGGGTAGGGTCGGCCTATTCCAGGAGTTCTAGAGAAAAATAATGAGGAGTGTCACAGTGTATGACTATATAGGTCTTGTAAAGGAGAAACAGGCGCTTCTTTTGCACTAGGTATCGAAGGGCGCTATGTTCAAAAATCTGAAACTAGAGCTCAAAATTCGAAAAAAATGTCAAAAAAATGGTGGTAGGATCGGCCTATTCCAGGAGTTCTAGAGAAAAATAACAGGGGGTGTCACGGGATATGACTATATAGGTCTTGTAGAGGAGAAACAGGCGCTTCTTTTGCACTAGGTATCAAAGGGCGCTATGTTCAAAAATCTGAAACTAGAGCTCAAAATTTGAAAAAAATGTCAAAAAATTAGGGGGGTCCGCCTATTCCAGGGCTTCTAGAGAAAAATAATGAGGGGTGTCACGGGGAATGACTATATAGGTCTTGTAGAGGAGAAACAGGCGCTTCTTTTGCGCTAGGTATCGAAGGGCGCTATGTTCAAAAATCTGAAACTAGAGCTCAAAATTTGAAAAAAATGCCAAAAATTAGGGGGTCGGCCTATTTTAGGACTTCTAGAGAAAAATAATGAGGGGTGTCACGGAATATGACTATATAGGTCTTGTAGAGGAGAAACAGGCGCTTCTTTTGCACTAGGTATCGAAGGGCGCTATGTTCATAAATCTGAAACTAGAGCTCAAAATTTGAAAAAAATGTCAAAAAATTAGGGGGGTCGGCCTATTCCAGGGCTTCTAGAGAAAAATAATGAGGGGTGTCACGGGGAATGACTATATAGGTCTTGTAGAGAAGAAACAGGCACTTCTTTTGCGCTAGGTATCGAAGGGCGGTATGTTCAAAAATCTGAAACTAGAGCTCAAAATTCGAAAAAAATGTCAAAAAATTAGGGGGTCGGTCTATTCTAGGACTTCTAGAGAAAAATAATGAGGGGTGTCACGGGGTATGACTATATAGGTCTTGTAGAGGAGAAACAGGCACTTCTTTTACGCTAGGAATCGAAGGGCGGTATGTTCAAAAATCTGAAACTAGAGCTCAAAATTTGAAAAAAATGTCAAAAAATTAGGGGGGTCGGCCTATTCTATGACTTCTAGAGAAAAATAATGAGGGGTGTCACGGGGTATGACTATATAGGTCTTGTAGAGGAGAAACAGGCGCTTCTCTTGCACTAGGTATCGAAGGGCGCTATGTTCAAAAATCTGAAACTAGAGCTCAAAATTTGAAAAAAATGTCAAAAAATTAGGGGGGTCGGCCTATTCCAGGGCTTCTAGAGAAAAATAATGAGGGGTGTCACGGGGAATGACTATCGAGGTCTTGTAGAGAAGAAACAGGCGCTTCTTTTGCGCTAGGTATCGAAGGGCGCTATGTTCAAAAATCTGAAACTAGAGCTTAAAATTCGAAAAAAATGTCAAAAAATTAGGGGGGTCGGTCTATTCTAGGAATTCTAGAGAAAAATAATGAGGGGTGTCACGGGGTATGACTATATAGGTCTTGTAGAGGAGAAACAGGCGCTTCTTTTGCGCTAGGTATCGAAGGGCGCTATGATCAAAAATCTGAAACTAGAGCTCAAAATTCGAAAAAAATGTCAAAAAAATAGGGGGTCGGTCTATTCTAGGACTTTTAGAGAAAAATAATGAGGGGTGTCACGGGGTATGACTATATAGGTCTTGTAGAGGAGAAACAGGCGCTTCTTTTGCACTAGGTATCGAAGCGCGCTATGTTCAAAAATCTGAAACTAGAGCTCAAAATTCGAAAAAAATGTCAAAAAAATGGGGGTAGGGTCGGCCTATTCCAGGAGTTCTAGAGAAAAATAATGAGGAGTGTCACAGGGTATGACTATATAGGTCTTGTAGAGGAGAAACAGGCACTTCTATTGCACTAGGTATCGAAGGGCGCTATGTTCAAAAATCTGAAACTAGAGCTCAAAATTCGAAAAAGATGTAAAAAAAATGGGGGTAGGGTCGGCCTATACCAGGAGTTCTAGAGAAAAATAACGGGGGATGTCACGGAATATGACTATATAGGTCTTGTAGAGGAGAAACAGGCGCTTCTTTTGCACTAGGTATCAAAGTGCGCTATGTTCAAAAATCTGAAACTAGAGCTCAAAATTTGAAAAAAATGTCAAAAAATTAGGGGGGTCGGCCTATTCTAGGACTTCTAGAGAAAAATAATGAGGGGTGTCACAGGGTAGGACTATATAGGTCTTGTAGAGGAGAAACAGGCGCTTCTTTTGCACTAGGTATCGAAGGGCGCTATGTTCAAAAATCTCAAACTAGAGCTCAAAATTCGAAAAAAATGTCAAAAAAATGGGGGCAGGGTCGGCCTATTCCAGGAGTACTAGAGAAAAATAATGAGGGGTGTCACAGGGTATGACTATATAGGTCTTGTAGAGGAGAAACAGGCGCTTCTTTTGCGCTAGGTATCAAAGGGCGCTTTGTTCAAAAATCTGAAACTAGAGCTCAAAATTTAAAAAAAATGTCAAAAAATTAGGGGGGTCGGCCTATTCTAGGACTTCTAGAGAAAAATAATGAGGGGTGTCACAGGGTATGACTATATAGGTCTTGTAGAGGAGAAACAGGCGCATCTTTTGCACTAGGTATCGAAGGGCGCTATGTTCAAAAATCTGAAACTAGAGCTCAAAATTTGAAAAAAATGTCAAAAAATTAGGGGGGTCGGCCTATTCTAGGACTTCTAGAGAAAAATAATGAGGGGTGTCACGGGGTATGACTATATAGGTCTTGTAGAGGAGAAACAGGCACTTCTTTTGCACTAGGTATCGAAGGGCGCTATGTTCAAAAATCTGAAACTAGAGCTCAAAATTCGAAAAAAATGTCAAAAAAATCGGGGTAGGGTCGGCCTATTCCAGGAGTTCTAGAGAAAAATAACGGGGGATGTCACGGAATATGACTATATAGGTCTTGTAGAGGAGAAACAGGCGCTTCTTTTGCACTAGGTATCAAAGTGCGCTATGTTCAAAAATCTGAAACTAGAGCTCAAAATTTGAAAAAAATGTCAAAAAATTAGGGGGGTCGGCCTATTCTAGGACTTCTAGAGAAAAATAATGAGGGGTGTCACAGGGTAGGACTATATAGGTCTTGTAGAGGAGAAACAGGTGCTTCTTTTGCACTAGGTATCGAAGGGCGCTATGTTCAAAAATCTCAAACTAGAGCTCAAAATTCGAAAAAAATGTCAAAAAAATGGGGGCAGGGTCGGCCTATTCCAGGAGTACTAGAGAAAAATAATGAGGGGTGTCACAGGGTATGACTATATAGGTCTTGTAGAGGAGAAACAGGCGCTTCTTTTGCGCTAGGTATCGAAGGGCGCTTTGTTAAAAAATCTGAAACTAGAGCTCAAAATTTTAAAAAAATGTCAAAAAATTAGGGGGGTCGGCCTATTCTAGGACTTCTAGAGAAAAATAATGAGGGGTGTCACGGGGTATGACTATATAGGTCTTGTAGAGGAGAAACAGGCGCATCTTTTGCACTAGGTATCGAAGGGCGCTATGTTCAAAAATCTGAAACTAGAGCTCAAAATTTGAAAAAAATGTCAAAAAATTAGGGGGGTCGGCCTATTCTAGGACTTCTAGAGAAAAACAATGAGGGGTGTCACGGGGTATGACTATATAGGTCTTGTAGAGGAGAAACAGGCACTTCTTTTGCACTAGGTATCGAAGGGCGCTATGTTCAAAAATCTGAAACTAGAGCTCAAAATTCGAAAAAAATGTAAAAAAAATCGGGGTAGGGTCGGCCTATTCCAGGAGTTCTAGAGAAAAATAATGAGGGGTGTCACAGGGTATGACTATATAGGTCTTGTAGAGGAGAAACAGGCACTTCTTTTGCACTAGGTATCGAAGGGCGCTATGTTCAAAAATCTGAAACTAGAGCTCAAAATTTGAAAAAAATGTCAAAAAATTAGGAGGATCGGTCTATTCCAGGGCTTCAAGAGAAAAATAATGAGGGGTGTCACAGGGTATGACTATATAGGTCTTGTAGAGGAGAAACAGGCACTTCTTTTGCGCTAGGTATCAAAGGACGCTATGTTCAAAAATCTGAAACTAGAGCTCAAAATTTGAAAAAAATGTCAAAAAATTTGGGGGGTCGGCCTATTCTAGGACTTCTAGAGAAAAATAATGAGGGGTGTCACGGGGTATGACTATATAGGTCTTGTAGAAGAGAAACAGGCACTTCTTTTGCACTAGGTATCGAAGGGCGCTATGTTCAAAAATCTGAAACTAGAACTCAAAATTCGAAAAAAATGTCAAAAAAATGGGGGTAGGGTCGGCCTATTCCAGGAGTTCTAGAGAAAAATAATGAGGGGTATGACTACATAGGTCTTGTAGAGGAGAAACAGGCGCTTCTTTTGCACTAGGTATCGAAGGGCGCTATGTTCAAAAATCTGAAACTAGAGCTCAAAATTTGAAAAAAATGTCAAAAAATAAGAAGGGTCGGTCTATTCCAGGGCTTCTAGAGAAATATAATGAGGGGTGTCACAGGGTATGACTATATAGGTCTTGTCGAGGAGAAACAGGCACTTCTTTTGCACTAGGTATCGAAGGGCGCTATGTTCAAAAATCTGAAACTAGAGCTCAAAATTTGAAAAAAATGTCAATGAATTAGGGGGGTCGGCCTATTCTAGGACTTCTAGAGAAAAATAATGAGGGGTGTCACGGGATATGACTGTATAGGTCTTGTAGATGAGAAACTGGCGCTTCTTTTGCGCTAGGTATCAAAGGGCGCTATGTTCAAAAATCTGAAACTAGAGCTCAAAATTTGAAAAAAATGTCAAAAAATTAGGAGGGTCGGCCTATTCCAGGGCTTCTAGAGAAAAATAATGAGGGGTGTCACGGGGAATGACTATATTGGTCTTCTGGAGGAGAAACAGGCGCTTCTTTTGCGCTAGGTATCGAATGGCGCTATGTTCAAAAATCTGAAACTAGAGCTCAAAATTTGAAAAAGATGTCAAAAAATTAGGGGGGTCGGTCTATTCTAGGACTTCTAGAGAAAAATAATGAGGGGTGTCACGAGGTATGACTATATAGGTCTTGTAGAGGAGAAACAGGCGCTTCTTTTGCACTAGGTATCGAAGGGCGCTATGTTCATAAATCTGAAACTAGAGCTCAAAATTCGAAAAAAATGTAAAAAAAATCGGGGTAGTGTCGGCCTATTCCAGGAGTTCTAGAGAAAAATAATGAGGGGTGTCACAGGGTATGACTATATAGGTCTTGTAGAGGAGAAACAGGCGCTTCTTTTGCACAAGGTATCGAAGGGCGCTATGTTTAAAAATCTGAAACTAGAGCTCAAAATTCGAAAAAAATGTCCAAAAAATGGGGGTAGGGTCGGCCTATTCCAGGAGTTCTAGAGAAAAAATAATAAGGGGTGTCACAGGGTATGACTATATAGGTCTTGTAGAGGAGAAACAGGCACTTCTTTTGCACTAGGTATCAAAGGGCGCTATGTTCAAAAATCTGAACCTAGAGCTCAAAATTCGAAAAAAATGTCAAAAAAATGGGGGTAGGGTCGGCCTATTCCAGAAGTTCTAGAGAAAAATAACGGGGGTGTCACGGGATATGACTATATAGGTCTTGTAGAAGAGAAACAGGCGCTTCTTTTGCACTAGGTATCAAAGGGCGCTATGTTCCAAAAATCTGAAACTAGAGCTCAAAATTTGAAAAAAATGTCAAAAATTGAGGGGGAGCGGTCTATTCCAGGGCTTCTAGAGAAAAATAATGAGCAGTGTCATGGGTATAGCTATATAGGTCTTGTAGAGGAGAAACAGGTGCTTCTTTTGCGCTAGGTATCGAAGGACGCTATGTTCAAAAATCTGAAACTATAGCTCAAAATTTGAAAAAAATGTAAAAAAATTCGGGGGGTCGGCCTATTCCAGGACTTCTAGAGAAGAATAATGAGGGGTGTCACGGGGTATGACTATATAGGTCTTGTAAAGTAGAAACAGGCGCTTCTTTTGCGCTAGGTATCGAAGGTCACTATGTTAAAAAATCTGAAACTAGACCTCAAAATTTGAAAAAAATGTCAAAAAATTAGGGGGGTCAGCCAGCAGCGGCATAACACAATAAAATTCATCATAAATACCAGACGCGCGTTTCATCTACAAAGACTCATTAGTGACGCTCGAATCAAAATAATGGTTGAAAGGTCAAAATAAAGGACGAAGTTGAAGAACATTGAGAACATAACATTCCTAGCAGTTTTGCCAAATACAGGTAAGGCAGTCTATTCCTGGTGTAGAAAAACCTTAGTTTTTTTCAAAAATTCAAAGCGGTGTTAATTTATAAGATTATATCAATGATAAGCCAAGTCAACACAAGTGCTGACTACTGGGCTGGTGATACCTTCGGGGAAATAAATTTCTACCGCAGTGGCATCGACTCAGTGGTTGCATTTTAAGTTTTAACTCATCATAGATACCAGTATTTAAATTTTATATGTACGCCAGACGCGCATTTCGTCTACAATATATCAGTGAATGTCCTGTGAAGGGAAAACAGGCGCATCGCTTGCGTGAGACTTCAAAGGGTGCTATGTTCAATTTGGTCGAAAGGAAATAAAAAAAAAAATTTATAAAAGACTCAACTGTCAGACAAGAACGCGAAAACCAAAAAAAAAAAAACATATCATAGTCAGCAAAGACTAATTTTCAATTTCTTGTCATATAAAGTCATAATTTCCACATCCGAATAACATGATAAAAGAGTTTGTAAAATCTGTTATGTAAATACTGATAAAAAGAATGCTGATTACTGGCTGATTTTCTTTTTCAAGGGTATGTCGAAAAGAAAACGACGAAGATAAAAGAACTTTAGTGCGAATACCAGCTGGTATATAACCAAATTGGAATTGAAATTAAAAAAACACTCTTTATTTTTTTCTGATATAATTTGTCAAAATAGAACTAGTTAAACACTATTTAAATATCACCTGAGTTTGATCAATAACTATCGACTCGATAAGTTCTTATCTGCACATGCAGCTACTGTACACGTACACAGCAAAACATGTGTTTCATCCTCATTGTTTTCAACACTTTAAATAACCAAGTTTATAAAGTTTTGTGATTGACACCTTGAAATAGGTCCTCCACAACTCATAACAGCAGCAAGATGGCAGATTATCAGCATGAGAGAGGCAGGAATGTCGCTGTGACAATTGCACGTATTGTCGGTCATCACTTTTCCACTATAAGTCGTTTAGAGAATAAAAATTAGGCAATACACGATATAAAAGACTATCCGAGATCAGAAAGACCCCCTATGCCACCTGCTAAGGAAAATCAAGCATGATGAAACTTAGTCAGAAAGAAACCCATTGCATACAATACAATCCTAAAAAGAGAGAGGTGGGCATACAGGAGCCTTTTAACAATAATTGTTCGAGATTGAATCATCTCTACTGGTTATTGTGCGATAAGACCATTTCAGGGACGTTTGCTTACGAACAGACACACAGTTATCCGTATCCGTATCCAATGTAGTGCAGAGCTCGCCAAAATTGGAAATTAGCATCGTGGAGGAAGATCCAATGTTCAAATGGAATTCGGTTCATCTTCCTTGGCCAGATCGTAGCCCGGATTTGAACCATATCGAGCATATTTGGGACACCATTGGGCGGAAAGTGCACAAAAGGACACACCAGTTCAAACACATCATGAAATAAACAATGCCCTTCATCAGAAATGGTTGCTGCTACCTTAACAACATATTAGCCGATTTATGAATCAAAAGACGTTTAGATGCGGTAATTCGTTTGATTGGAGGCTGCGCACAAAGTACTAATTCTTTGGCGTATAAAGATTAACCATGCTGCGAACAATCATCTTAAGATTAATTTTGAAATACCTGACATTGTAAAGTTCGACTACAGTAAAAGTTGAAAAATGCATTTTTTGTACAAAAAACACTACATTTTGTTATTAAAATTGTGGTTGCCAATGTTATCATAAACTATGTTTCAGTAATATCATACACATATTTTATTATATTTCATCCAAAAAAAGAGGCTGATTTTTCAAGTTTTAAAAAATCAAGGTGTTGCAATACTTTTTTCCATGTGTATAATATAATCCAGCCGTGCGTAAGATGGGTCCATTAGGGTTGTTAACTAAGCGTCTTTTTGAAATAAGTCACTCGCCTATTGCAAATAAGCAGTCGATGCTCAACATAAGAATACAACGACTCGCAACTATGTGAGTTAAAGAACATGGGTTGTTAACTATGCACTATATAACCGACTTCATCTAGTCAGCCGTTTAACAAACCTTATCTTCACAAAAGTACAAATCGGTCTAGGTATCTCTATAGAAAAGATTGTTAAACGGATAAAATATTTCGACGTAAATTCGAGAAACGATGCTTGATCGTTGTTCGTTTGAGTGAAACTTGGATTACAGTTCTGTTTCAACAGAATAAAGAATTCACGTTTATTCTTCGCATCATTTATGTTTTACTTGCTAATAAGACTAAATGCCGCCCAAGACCAAGAAGTTGTGATGATCCAGGTTGCTTTTCATACCATATTCAAGTCAAGCATTTTCATAAACTATGGATGGAAAAGATTACCGAATTCAACAACAAAGAGATCAAAGTACTATGTATAAAACACTGCTTTGATGTCTACTCTATCGATTCCGTAAGATTTGAGGAAACTCGAGTTTTTCTCGACCACTGAGATCATACCATGATGGGGAAGATGAACAAATACTTTAAGGCCAAATATATTCGCACTTGCGTGATTGGTACTTTAGATGATCTCATTAACCAACAAAAGCACCACCAAACAGAGATCGACTTAGGACATGTGGCCGCAACTTATAAGAAATATGAAAGATAATAAGGTGAAGTGTAACTTGTATGCAGACAAACTAACTATACAGCAGGGTCAGTTCCTCGTGATTACCAATTCCAGAATTTAATCAATGAGGAAAAACAGGGTTCCCGAACTTCTGAATACCGCGTATCGCATCTATAATCGTATACTTGGGGTGATGTAAATGATCTCTTGGAGGAATGGAAAGGTATTCCCAGTCATTTATTTCTTGGTTCAAACAATAAGACATGGAGTCACAACCTCTATTTTCAAACACAAATGTTCGTGGTTCCATCTCCGTTTCTGGGAGACAATTTCAGGGACCAAATTTTCGGCTCTTCCTTCACACCATTTGCGAGTATTATCTTCTGGAACAACGATAGTCTGTCGGAAAGATACGCGACTGATCACGTGTTAAAAGAGAGCCATACCACTTGCACGTAAAAGACAACTTGTTAGCTTCCAAAAAAGAGCAGGCTAATGGCGCTACAAGGCAGTACTCGCACAATAAAAGTAGAAAGGGGTATGATTAATTTAACTCATAATAACTTGTTTCCAAAATAACTATGCTTAAACTAACATCTCTAGAAGGTCTATATTCTTGATGATTCTCCAAGACTGTAAAGGTTATGAGAATGTAAAGGTTATTACTTGTAACCAATGATTCAGCGGTATTCTCTGATAAATCAGAGTAACTACTATGAATATATGCTGCATTCTATTAAACAAGAGATGTCGACGTGCATCAATTTAATTGGCGTGCCGGTGCTATTGAGAGGAGTGAGTTGCGGGTACACATTGTCTGTAGGTGAAATTATGATATGTATTGGTGTATTAGAGGCAGTAACATGGCTACCTTAAAAAAACGATAGTATTGACGGGTAAGTTATAAATAGATGATTGTGAGGATTGAATACAAAAAATCTAATTTGACGGATTTCTTAATCTTAACGAACATTTACTGATTTGTTTGCTAAATCTCTTCCACCACCTTTTTATACGAGGAATCTTCTGTAATTTTATCATGATGACCTATATAAATATCATTTTTTTGTGAGTTTGAATCTAAAATTTCTCAATTTTTATATCGAAACTATCCACTGATGTATCCAAAATTCTTCTAAAGTCTTGTAAGTGCTCGTTCATTTCCGGAACAAATGGCTTTAAGCTTTGTATTACTTTTCCTTTCTTCAAATAGAAATAAAGGACTTCTTAACTATGTGAGAGATGTATTAATCATAGAAAGATGTCAAAGTGACGTGACATTACATTGAGTGCGGCACATAGTAAACGCCATGTGTGTGGTATTTACGAGAGGTATGAGTATGATGCAACGTATTACCCTCAATTTTTAAGGTTTCGATATCTACTCTAGTTTGTCTCAACACATCTCACCCCGTGAATCTATTCAATTTCTCTTTCTTGTTCTTCTTATTTGCTTACCAAACATTCATCACCTGGATCTCAGCTGTCGTTTTATTTTCGTGAAGATAACAAATCAATGGTTCTGCATGTTTGAATTTGTGGTCATACTTGTCCAGCTTGTTCATTATTTTTTCTCGCTTTCTTTTATTGCTGCATCATATTCTATTTGCATCCATTTTATATCCGTTTCATACGTGCTTTTGAATGAACCAACATTTCATTACAGCATCCGAAATGGCCCTCAGAGCTTTCAGGATGGTGATATTGTGGTCATTCATGTTCCAGTATCTAAAGAAACTACACTTGATCGTCCCTTTTTATCAATGACCCTTTCTGTTGTTATTTTCCCTGAAAGTGTTATTCAAGTTGGATGACCGTTTCCGATGGATTTGGGCTCTTTTTGGTGAGTCGTCCAAGTTCGTCCCAAAGATGTCCCATTGGCGATAATCTAAAGACAATACTGGCCACGGCAACAGTCGAATGCGATTATTCTCCAAAACTCATTCAAATGTGTTTACAACGGGTTTTTTCTGTTAAAAATGTAGTTTAACGATGCCTTCGGAGAGACGGGAGAACTAGTGGAGCCAGAATTTCGTTCCTATACCTTTTTGCATTTAGGTTTTCTTCACTTATTGTCAGATCGGGGCGTTCCTGGTAGGTTATCCATCCCATACCATTAATTCGCCACCCTAAAGCCAATTTGTTTCCTGTACGCACGCATCAAAAAGCATGCCTTGCACCTGCGGCAGACCATGTCTCTGCCATCGATAAATGTCAAGTTGAATTTGGATTCAGCGGTAAAAAGGATTAGTCTCCATGTAAGTCTATGTCATCGAATCTGTACCCTCTCCATTTAACTCGCAACATCCTTCGATTCTGCGTAAGGATAGGTCACTTCAACGAACGACGAGCTCTTAGGCTGCCTAGATAAAGTCGGTTACAAACTGTTTGCGCATAAAGCCTATTTTTGTTTCTTCCATGAGTTTCTCCAAATCGATTACGAAGATGAATAATGCGGATTTGCCAATCTTCACATAACTTCGTTTCACGTGAGTTGCAACCTCGGGGACGTTAAAATGTTGTACCAGTATCTCTAAGACGAGTCTTTAGCGTCTTTCAAAGTCAGTCTAGAGACATTGAATAGTGCTCGAAACATTTAATGATCAAAAGGACAACTCAGTTCCATCTCTATAAAGGTAAATGGTTGAAAAATGCGTATTTGTTTGAAATCGGAAAATAGCGTAAAGTTATCTTCGAATTTAAAAAAAAATACTAAATGATCATGAATAGATTATTCAGGTCATTAGTTTTAATCGTGAAAATATTACAAACTAATATATTAAATATATTTTACTTAAAAAGCAAAGTAATGTTTCTTTTTTTATATATACACATGGAAAAAAGTATTGCAAAATATTGATTTTTTAAAACTTGAATAATCAGCCTTTTATTTTGGATGGAATATGATAAAATATTTGTAAAATGATATTGAAACATAGTTATGAAGGCATTTTAACGGACAAAAAATGTTTGAAAAAAAAATTATTTATCTAACCACAATTCTAAAAACAAAATGAGGTGTTTTTTTGTACAAAAAACTGCATTTTAAAACTTTACAATGTCAGACATTTCAAAATTAATCTTAAGATGATTGTTCACATCATGGTTAATCTTTATACGCCAAAGAAATAGTATTTTGTGCGCAGTCTCCATTTAAACGGTCAACCGCCACTTAACGTCTTATGATTTCTGCCATAAATCGACTAATTTGTTGCTTAGGTAGCAGCAACCATTTCTGATGAAGGGCATTGTTTATTTCATCACGTGTTTGGACTGGGGTGTCCTTTTGTGCAAATTACGCCCAATAGTGTCCCATACATCCTTGATATGGTTCAAATCAGGGCTATGATTGGACCAAGGAAGATAAACAGAATTCTATTTGAACAATGGATCTTCCTCCACGATGCGTATTTCCAATTTTGGCGAGCTCTGCACTACATTGGATACAGATAACTGTGTGTCTGTTCGTAAGCAAACGTCCCTGAAATGGTCTTATCGCACAAAAACCAGAAGGGATGATTCAATCTCGAACAATTATTGTTAAAAGGCTCCTGTATGCCCACCTCTCTCTTTTTAGGATTGTATTGTATGCAATGGGTTTCTTTCTGACTAAGCTTCATCATGCTTGATTTTCCCTAGCAGGTGGCATAGGGGGTCTTTTTGATCTCGGATAGTCTTTTATATCGTTTATTGCCTGATTTTTATTCTCTAAACGACTAATAGTGGAAAAGTGATGACCGACAATACGTACAGTTGTCACAGCGACATTCCTGCCTCTCTCATGCTGATATAATCTGCCATCTTGCTGCGGTTAAGAGTTGTGGAGGACCTATTTCAAGGTGTCAATCACATAACTTTATAAACTTGGTTATTTAAAGTGTTGAAAACAATGAGGATAAAAACACATGTTTTGCTGTGTACGGGTACAGTAGCTGCATGTGCAGATAAGAACTTATCGAGTCGATAATTATTGATCAAACTCAGGTGATATTTAAATAGTGTTTAACTAGTTCTATTTTAACAAATTATATCAGAAAAAAATAAAGAGTGTTTTTTTAATATCAATTCCAATTTGGTTATATACCAGCTGTCATTCGCACTAAAGTTCTTTCATCTTCGTCGTTTTCTTTTCGACATACCCTTGAAAAAGAAAATCAGTCAGTAATCAGCATTCTTTTTATCAGTATTTACATAACAGATTTTACAAACTCTTTTATCATGTTATTCGGGTGGGGAAATTATGACTTTATATGACAAGATTTGAAAATTAGTTTTTACTGACTCTGATATGTTTATTTTTTTGGTTTTCGCGTTCTTGTCTGACAGTTGAGTTTTTCATTAAATTGTTTTAGTTCCTTTCGACAAAATTGAACATAGCACCTTTTGAAGTCTTACGCAAACGATGCGCCTGTTTTCCCTTCACAGGACATTCACTGATATATTGTAGACGAAACGCGCGTCTGGCGTAAATATAAAATTAAAATACTGGTATGGTATCTATGATGAGTTAAAGCTTAAAATGCAACCACTGAGTCGATGCCTCTGCCGGTAGAAAATTATTTCCCCGAGGGTATCACCATCCCAGTAGTTGGCACTTGTGTTGACTTGGCTTATCATTAATATAATCTTATAAATTAACACCGCTTTGAATTTTTGAAAAAACTAAGGTTTTTCTACACCAGGAATAAACTGTCTTACCTGTATTTGGCAAAACTGCTAGGAATGTTTGGTTCTCAATGATCTTCAACTTCGTCCTTTATTTTGGCCTTTCAACCATTATTTTGATTCGAGCGTCACTAATGAGTCTTTTGCAGACGAAAAGCGCGTCTGGTATTTATGATGAGTTATTTTTTTGTTATGCCGCTGCTGGCTGACCCTCTAATTTTTCGACATTTTTTCAAATTTTGAGGTCTAGTTTCCGATTTTTTAAAACATAGCGCCCTTTGATATCTAGCGCAAAAGAAGCGCCTGTTTCGCCTCTACAAGACCTATATAGTCATTTCCCGTGACACCCCCCATTATTTTTCTCTAGAACTCCTGGAATAGGCCGACCCTACCCCCATTTTTTGACATTTTTTTCGAATTTTGAGCTCTAGTTTCAGATTTTTGAAAATAGCGCTCTTCGATACCTAGTGCAAAAGAAGCGCCTGTTTCTCCTCTACAAGACCTATATAGTCATACCCCGTGACACCCCTCATTATTTTTCTCTAGAAGTCCTAGAATAGGCCGACCCCCCTAATTTTTTGACATTTTTTTCCAAATTTGAACTCTAGTTTCAGATTTTTGAACATAGCGCCCTTCAATACCTAGCGCAAAAGAAGCGTCTGTGTCTCCTCTACAAGACCTATATAGTCATATCCCGTGACACCCCCCCCCCCCCCATTATTTTTCTCTAGAACTCCTGGAATAGGCCGACCCTACCCCCATTTTTTTGACATTTTTTTCGAATTTTGAGCTCTAGTTTCAGATTTTTGAACATAGCGCCCTTCGATACCTAGTGCAAAAGAAGCGCTTGTTTCTCCTCTACAAGACCTATATAGTCATACCCCGTGACACCCCTCATTATTTTTCTCTAGAAGTCCTAGAATAGGCCGACCCCCCTAATTTTTTGACATTTTTTTCAAATTTTGAGCTCCAGTTTCAGATTTTTGAAAACCCCTCATTATTTTTCTCTAGAAGCCCTGGAATAGGCGGACCCCCCCTAATTTTTTGACATTTTTTTCAAATTTTGAGCTCTAGTTTCAGATTTTTGAACATAGCGCCCTTTGATACCTAGCGCAAAAGAAGCGCCTGTTTCTCCTCTACAAGACCTATATAGTCATATCCCGTGACACCCCCCATTATTTTTCTCTAGAACTCCTGGAATAGGCCGACCCTACCCCCATTTTTTTGACATTTTTTTCGAATTTTGAGCTCTAGTTTCAGATTTTTGAACATAGCGCCCTTCGATACCTAGTGCAAAAGAAGCGCCTGTTTCTCTTCTACAAGACCTATATAGTCATACCCCGTGACAGCCCTCATTTTTTTTTCTCTAGAAGTCCTAGAATAAGCCGACCCCTCTAAATTTTTGACATTTTTTTCAAATTTTGAGCTCTAGTTTCAGATTTTTGAAAACCCCTCATTATTTTTCTCTAGAAGCCCTGGAATAGGCCGACCCTCCTAATTTTTTGACATTTTTTTCAAATTTTGAGCTCTAGTTTCAGATTTTTGAACATAGCGCCTTTTGATACCTAGCGCAAAAGAAGCGCCTGTTTCTCCTCTACAAGATCTATATAGTCATATCCCGTGACACCCCCCATTATTTTTCTGTAGAACTCCTGGAATAGGCCGACCCTACCCCCATTTTTTTGACATTTTTTTCGAATTTTGAGCTCTAGTTTTAGAGTTTTGAACATAACGCCCTTCGATACCTAGCGCAAAAGAAGTGCCTATTTCTCCTCTACAATACCTATATAGTTATACCCTGTGACACCCCTCATTATTTTTCTCTAGAACTCCTGGAATAGGCCGACCCTACCCCCATTTTTTTGACATTTTTTTTCGAATTTTGAGCTCTAGTTTCAGATTTTTGAACATAGCGCCCTTCGATACCTAGTGCAAAAGAAGCGCCTGTTTCTCCTCTACAAGACCTATATAGTCATACCCCGTGACACCCCTCATTATTTTTCTCTAGAAGTCCTAGAATAGGCCAACCCCCCTAATTTTTTGACATTTTTTTCAAATTTTGAGCTCTAGTTTCAGATTTTTGAAAACCCCTCATTATTTTTCTCTAGAAGTCCTAGAATAGGCCGACCCCCCTAATTTTTTGACATTTTTTTTCAAATTTTGAGCTCTAGTTTCAGATTTTTGAACATAGCGCCCTTTGATACCTAGCGCAAAAGAAGTGCCTGTTTCTCCTCTACAAGACCTATATAGTCATATCCCGTGACACCCCCATTATTTTTCTCTAGAACTCCTGGAATAGGCCGACCCTACCCCCATTTTTTTGACATTTTTTTCGAATTTTGAGCTCTAGTTTCAGATTTTTGAACATAGCGCCCTTCGATACCTAGTGCAAAAGAAGCGCCTGTTTCTCCTCTACAAGACCTATATAGTCATATCCCGTGACACCCCTCATTATTTTTCTCTAGAAGCCCTGGAATAGGCCGACCCCCCTAATTTTTTGACATTTTTTTCAAATTTTGAGCTCTAGATTAAACAATGACATAAAAGGTGCTATATTTTAACGGGTAGGACTACTTTTACATACGTTCTAAATTGAAGAGGGTGCATAGGTGGCCCTACACCTACAAATAATCCGTTGATAGATGCAGAGTTATTGTGGTACTGAATATTAGCCTAAAAAGTTATGCGACTTGTTAAATCAATAGATTGGATAAAAACCATTTCAAAATTGAGTTAAAATTGCTATATTTTAACTGATTTTCTGCCTTTTTGAATATTTTTTTATTTAACGGCCGTTGTTGTCTTATTCTGTTTTTTGGTTTCTCGATATATCGCCTTATTGTTCGCTGGCTTATTGTTCGCTAGCTATTGTTCGCTAGCTTCTGCCTGGTTACTTTCTACATGATTAAATTGAAAGCGAAATTTATAGTTTTTTTTTTTTTTTTTTACTTTTCACCTCTCTTGTAATTTTCGAGAATCACTGAAGATATTTTCGAATTGATGATATGTACATCTTGGGTGGCAAAAATTTACACTGCAACTGTTATTAAAACCGATTTGCCTGCTCTTGATCTTGTATATTACAGTCCATGGGTCAGACTGCTAACTTAGACATTATACATTAAACAGTAGCTTGTTATATGAAAGTCACATTGTTTTAATAACATTATCCTTGTTAGGTGTTCCATTGTTTTGCATTTTAGTTAAGTTTACTGATAAATTTCAGACCATTCACTATTCCATCAATCTCTTTGTATTACTTACAAATTCCGGACCCAAATCTTTGTCCAGCTGAACTTCTCTCCTTCCTATAAGAACGGTCTTTTTAAACAGTGACCTCCTGCTCAACTCCTTTACTAGCGCTTTACCTGTCTCTCCTGTATATCCTAATACAAAAGCCATGTTTTACTTTTTTTTAATTGAAATCTACCCGGACGTCCTGAAAGTAAATACACACAACTCTATATCTGGGTATGAAATACATTATATTTTGTAACTCTGTAATTAAAGATCACATACGCAATAGCTTTTGTTTTTTTACGTTTTATCAAGCTTATACTATGAGCATTTTGGTGGTGTTCTTGTTTCTTCTAGTCTTTAGTTTTCTATATTGTTTCATGTGTACTATTATTTGTCTGTTTGTCTTTTCATTCTTAGCCATGGCATTGTCAGTTTGTTTCGATCTATGAATTTGACCGTCCCTCTGGTATCTTTAGTCCCTCTTTTAATTATGCTGCTTCTGATAGTGATAAAAAAGGGTTTATCATAGATATTAGACTTGCGTTTCGTCTACATCAGGCCCGAATAAAATAAAAAAGCTGAAAACCCAATAAAAAAAATGGCCAGAGGACCATTGAAATCACAGAATTACAAAAGAAGCGTTGAAACTGCTTAGGATATTAGGTCTCAGGGTATGAAAACCCTGGTGTTTTGATATTTTTAACATTGTATGGACAGTAGAAATAAAGAAATGAGCGTAAATTTAACTGGAATAAAAGAGACTTTTGGAACTTTTCCAATAATTCGCAAAGTGCTATATATGAACTCTCATTATGAATTGAATATTTATATGAACTCTCGTTTAGAATATATAACCGGAAGAAAAGAGACTAGGGACTTTTACAATAATTCGCAAAGTGCTATATATATATGAACTCTCGTTTTCGATTAAATAATTAAATGGACTCTCGTTGCGAATTGAATATTTATATATGCACTCTCGTTTTAAATTGAATATTTATATGAACTCTCATTTTGAATTGAACATTCATATGAACTCTTGTTTTAAATTAAATATTTCTCATTTTAGTTTTAAATTGAATATTTCTCATTTTAATTTTAAGTTGAATATTTCTCATTTTAGTTTTATCAGTTGAATATTTCTCATTTTAGTTTTAAGTTGAATTTTTCTCATTTTAGTTTTAAGTTGAATATTCTTTGTTTTAAATGTTTCTTTATTCCTAAATATAATGCTTCTTTCTTTCAAATAAATGCATTAGTCAGTCCATGTACAGAGAGAAAAGCCATCGGATTAAGTTGTAAAATAGTAAATATATAATCTCTTTGGGTATTTAAGTCATTTCTCTCCAGACGCTCATCTTCATGACGAAATATCTCCAAATATATGATACTTTTAAAGCCAAAATTAAGAGTGAATATTAATCATTAATATTTATTATCATACATATATGTACAGGTAAATTGGCGCAAATGAGTTCCGAATATTGGCGCAATTGATACATTTGGAAAACAAAATTTGGCGCAAATGATACCCCTGAAAAACAGTAATTGGCGCAAAAGGACTGCTGCCCGAAACTTGCACTCAACTTTGAAAGAAGCAATTATCGTTATTTTGCTAAGTTTAGCCGGAGGACAATAATCCGTTTATGATTACTAAGATTTTACAATGATAGATATATTTCATTAGAACCTTTTATAATGTTTTTAAAATCCGTAACTTGGGATTAATGAATTATTGTTTGTTTTGTAAATTGTTGCTTGGTCAGTCTTCCCCTAGCTTTCAAACTGTACACTTGTGAATAAATTTGTATATACTGTAAACGGTCTTGCGTTTAAAGCAGCCATAGTGTCGATTAAAGACCTACATACTTTAATGTAACCCGAAATTCACGGAGTTATACCGAAATTCACGGGGTTAGATATCTATCATATAATTGTCCGTACACACAGTCTTTGTATTTCATTAAACTATCTCTGTTACTATTCATCCGGATTTTCTGAATATTTTTTAATTTGTCTCTGTGATAATCTTTTAATTTCACACCAAACTAATTTTTTAGATGTACAGAAACACAAGAGGTACTAAACTTTTACGACCTTTTAAAATCGTATTTAACAAAATTTTATATATTAAAAAAAGGCACATTATTTATTTCATTCACTGTCTTCTCCAACAGGCATCTAGGAATATCCTTTTTATTTCTCGTTTTGTTCCCGGTTTTACCTTTCGGTTTCCCAAAGTGTATTATATTGTATTGTGTTTATTTGCGATCTGCAAATGAACATTAAAACACTTTAAAAAACTTGTGGATCCGGCACTTTTTTTTGTATTTACTTTCACAAGAAACGCTCCGACATATAACCTCAAAAGACAATGCATTAGGGAGATGGAACTTCAGTGTTTAATACTTCAAAATTGAACATCTAGAGAATTCAGATAGGTAAATTGTTTTAAATACAGTGCCGCAACATTGAATTCTGAGTTCATGATACCCTCGGGGACTAGCAGTCACTTACCAGAGGTAGCAACCTTTAGCTAGTGGTAGGCAATTATTAACATTCATTAAGATGGAATTTTTCGTATAGACATTATTCCTTTATAAAAGAAAACAGGAGGTGTGCTTATGGAGCAACCATAAAATCAACACTAAGAAGGTATGATAAAGATCGTGAACAGAATATTTTTTTCAAAATTTGGGAACATATATATTCACATTTAATTAACCTTCTTATCTGATTTAGTTTATTATTCAAAATCAATCAAACGTTTCTATAAAAATAGTATCATATACATGTATATATATACAACAGAATATTTAATCTTATAACTTAAGATATACTATATCTGTATATAGACACGCCTATTGTCGTAAACATAAAGTGTATTTATACCATTCAACATTTTATGTCAGTGAATTTTTCCGTTTAGAAATATTTTCAGGAATTCTTTTAATCAGTTTTCGTTTGCTTTAGACAAAATTTATCCCTTACCTCAATTGAATTCAACTTAAACCTGTATCTTACATTTCATATTACACCATTTTAATTGTAGTGTGTAAACAAAACCACCTAATATTTATACATGTACCATCCGGTTCAAAGATTAGAACATTTTGATAGAGATCGTTATACTTTGTCGTTCTACTTATAATTCTACACATAATAAACCTTTAAATAATCAATTGATCTTTAAATAGAGTGTTTCCGAATATTTTTTATGTTATCAAGTAGCCGGTTGTTTCTTAAATTTAATTCTTATTTGTTTTCGATTTAAATTAAAATTTATCAAAACAATCAAAAAACAAAAAACAAAAAAAAAACAATAAAATATTTTTTGTTTTCTTATATATATGTTTTTTACTTGTTTGAATCGATTAATCAAACCAATAAATGACATTTTATCGAATTAAACCACTGCGATTATGAGGGTCTGGATGCGATATTCTGTAAATTCTTATGTTATTTTCTCTTTATTTTATCTGTACAGCCTTTCGTTTCTCTTCTTTATTTGTTACCCTTTTTATGCTTATTTAACCTATTATTCTTTTTTTCAAAACCCTTCTAACCACTGTGTAACATGTATATTATATTTTTTTATTTGTTGACTCAGTGGATATTTCTGTTTCAAAAATTTATCAAACCAGATCTAAAGTATTATATTAATGGCTATCATAGCATACAAAACATCAAGTTATCAAAACGTCAAAATCATGGTGTCAGGAAAATGTTCAAATATAAAAAAGAAGATGTGGTATGATTGCCAATGAGACAACTATCCACAAAAGACCAAAATAACACAGACATTAAACTGAGAGCAGAATAAAAAAGGAAAAAACCAATTTTCCTCTTTTTTCACTCTTAATTCTGACAAGTGCAATTAGAGGCCAAATTCGGACCAGAACGTAATAAATTTATTCTATAACCCATGTATTTGAGAAAAAATCATGAAAAACAAAGACAATTCTGTTATATTAGTATTTATTTGTTACATTTCAAAATAAATTTATACTGAATTCTACACTTAGCTGTCCATTTTTAGTCAACTCTCTGTAAAGGATGCAACATGGAATAAATTTATTCTAAATGCATGGTGCTTACTGTATATGATCATGTATAAAATAAATTTATTATATAGAGCCATAACATCTATTATTAGTTCGAGAAAATCACAGAATAAATTTATTCTTCATTCAATGTCATTTATGATTATGAAAATATTTATCTGTATGGTGATGCTGAGACACAGAATAAATTTATTCTACATTCAATGCGATTTCGGATTATAATAATATATAAAATAAATTTATTTTGAAGTAAAGTTATCTGTATGGTGAGGCTGTGACACAGAATAAATTTATTCTTGTTTCAATGCGATTTCGGATTATAATAAAATATAAAATAAATTTATTTTGAAGTAAAGTTATCTGTACCGTGAGGCTGAGACACAGAATTAATTTATTCTACATTCAATACGATTTCGGATTATAATAATATATAAAATAAATTTATTTTGAAGTAAAGTTATCTGTATGGTGAAGCTGTGACACAGAATAAATTTATTCTAGTTTCAATGCGCTTTCGGATTATGATAAAATATAAAATAAATTTATTTTGAAGTAAAGTTATCTGTATGGCTGAGACACAGAATTAATTTATTCTACATTCAATATGAATTTTGTTCTATATAAAAATAATCTTAAAAATATCTCATGATAAAAAATTAAAATAATTTAAAAGAAAATTCCATCGGTCTTATCTATTACAGACAAACTGATACAATAAATTGCTTCGCCAAGCGCAGCTGGATACGACCGCAGAGGTCAAATCCTAAACATTTGGGACAAAAATGGACACAATGTTCGTGCATGATACAGGTCTGAATTTGGATTGTAATTAAATATTTGATGCAATATAGGTTTCTGACACAGAATAACTGTAGCCAAAAAAAACTTAGAATTGGTTATATCATTTGAATTTATATTTAATTTTTGGCTTTTGTGCAATACACTATGCTGTTGCGAATTGCCCCCCCCCCCCAAAAAAAAATAAAAATAAATAAATAAATTTACCTCTTTTTTTATGCTTTTGTGCAATACACTATGCCGTTGCTATTTGAACCCTCACCCCCAAAAAATATACCCTTGCCCCTCTATTTTTTTGGCAACATGATATTTGAAATTTTCTTTTTCAATTTCTGAAATCTGTAATGAGTGAAAATTATCCCCCCCCCCAAAAAAAAAAATTTCTGTCCAGTTTATCTTATCACAAATATTCTAGCGGAACAGTTCAGAATCCATGTAAAACAACAGAATTGCTATATGGCCAAAAATCAATTTCCTTATCGTTTCGATTTGTCATGTGATGGCATACAAACAGTTCAAAAACACATCTAAGTCTTTTTTGTTTGCTTATATAATCCTGAAGATTTTGTTCAATGTTTTGTCACTGGTCATCTGTTAGAATAATTTTGGGGTTTTTTTTTTTCACACAAGAGACAAGCTTCGTTATAATGCAACTGGTACTAATCGTTAAGTAATCTGATCTTTTAGTGACATACAGATCTGTAGTTGGAATTATTCATCTTCAAACTCTTCTTAACTTTTCGAACAATTATCTTTGTAAATGTCAACATTTTATCTTCTAATATTCCCAAATACATGTTTCCATTATTCCGTTCAACCAAAGCTATCTGAAAGATCAAATAAAAAATACAGTGCATATAAAAAAATTGGAAAATGTGTCTATGAGCTACAAATGCCCCCGCTCGTAAATATACACGTGTCAACTTCCACATTCAGATACATGTACACGATTAAAGTAGTTAAGACTGATTTGTGATTTTAACATTCGGTTGAGGCAAACTAAAGTTAGTGAACGGAAACGAAAAATTCAGCATTTTTTATGTTTATAAATGGCCTTAACTCAAGAACGGTAGAATTGATGCCACTCAATTTAAACCTTGATCTGTGTTTTATGGTAATATGCATATGCATTGTGTATACGATTTATTACATTTGCTTGAGGCAAACTAAAGTTACAGAACAGAAGCGAAAAATCCAGCAATTTTTATGTTTATAAATGGACATAACTCAAGATGGTAAAAGTTATGCCACCCATGCAACATCTTACACTAACCTTGTCAAAAACGAACTGTAACTTGTAAAGTAAGCAAATGTTTCAGAGAGATGTACAAGGACTAAAGGAGCAGCCGGATCTGATCACCGTATAAATAAGATATGCAAATGATTGTACAACTGCACATCACATATCAGGCCCTCGCTCTAAAATTCATAATATATTCCTTTTCATAGAGTAACCGATACATTGCACGCATTCTTAAAATAATGACTTTTAATTCACTAACAACAATTCCGGCCGAACTACAATTGTCAAAATATGAATTATATTAGCACTTTCAAAACCTTTTGCGATGAGATAAGAAAGAACACTTTTTATAAAACAACAATTATGATTCTTAATTTCAGCATTCTAAGATATTTCTTGCAAACCAGTTAAAAGTTTAATCTTTTAAATTACCTCTGTAGATTTTTCTCAAAATGTATCCTTCACTAATGTTCTCTGCGGTTGTAGTAACTTCTGTCATTTTGTCTGCCTTCTAAACTTTTGTGTTTCTTTATAAATTCCTTTTGATAGAAGTGTCTGGTGACCTATAAAGAACAGCGTATTATATTTTGACTGAAATGGTCATATTATCCATGAAGATGGAGACTTTTTGTCAATTGTTCTGTGTGCCAAACAGATTTCATAAGAGTGTGAGTACAGTTCTTTAGGTACTTATGAAAATGTTCAAAACTAGTTTTTTTACATAAAATAGTCTATTGGTCGTTTATTTGTTTTTCGCAATGGTGTTTTATTGTTTCATAGACTTATGAGTATAAATATCCTTTGGATTCAGTGGCGGAGCCAGTTAGGGTTCCGCGCTTTGAACGCCCCCTTTTTTGACGATCAATGGTTTTAAATTGGAACAAATGTTTAGAACCCTCTTTTAAAAATGGCTGGTCCCGCCCCTGGGTATCTTTCACTTTTTGCTCAAATAATAGGTACATGTTCCATCTTTCTATGCAACAATTTCATAGCTAGTGTGTCCTAACAGCTGTTCTAAGACTAAGCGTGAAGAAAGTGAACATTTAATTTTTTAAATGTTTAAAGATTACTTCAACTTTCACCCGTAGTAAATAATAATGAGATTACCAATTAGAAACATTATTACTATCATAAAAAAGATAATAAATAATATGTATCTAATAAATTTACGTTCAAACTTATGAATTAAAAAGAGAAAATAACATGCACCCAATCTTTTATATATATTCTTCACTTTAAGCATGGAATCATTATATTTAAATATACAATTCCTTGTTTTAAGGCATAGTCTTCAGAGTCGGAGTCAGGGATGTTTAAAAAAAGGGGGGGGGGTAATTAACAATACAACTGAGTCTCATCTAGCCCCAAGCATCATGTCAGGCATTGTCATTACTAATGTCTTCTAATCTGAGTTAATTAATTACTAAAAACTATTAAATGTCTTCTTATCTGAGAAACAATTTCGACATTTAAACGAAATCTTTTACTTATGATAATGTTGATTCTCCACAAAGTAATATAAATAGAACCATACAAATAGTAAGCAAATACATGTTTTCAGCTACCATCTTTAATATAAAAAAAATCATACCATGAAAAAATTAACTTGTTATGTGTTCCTCTTCTACTAGCTTCAAAATATATCCAAAATCAAGAATGTGGAACATACTCTATCTGACATAATCATTTGGTAATTGATGCAATTAGTGTCTCGAGCTCTTGTATGCCTGTCTTGAACATAAAAAACTAAATATAAAATAAACAACTCTCCCAATGCTCAGGTTGGTTGTCATATTATGCAACATAGTTAATAATATAGAAACCAATGGGAAAAACATAGAACTTCTTTTGTCATACAAAACACTGTCAAACATCCAAACATACTATCCACACTGATCTGTGTCCACACTTGTAGTATATTAATTTATCTTAGTGATATAACAAATTGTCAGAGTAGTATAGATAAATTTAGTTATAGAATGAACATTTAATTTAATTTGCTTCATGATATACCTCTTTCCTTAATGATATGATTATCGTTATCATAGGCAGTTGTGGCGTTCCATAAATGTTATATTCCAAATTGTTCTTGTTTATTAATGATCGATATTCTGATGTATATTTACCAACGTTTTTTTCAACTGATCGGGCGGAGCTTATGTTTTAATTCGCATAAGGACAGTCTATTTGAAGATGTGTGTGATAAGGATGATTGTCGTTATAATTATTATTGAATTCTAATCACTAATCAGTGTCACCAAACGCATATACAAAAGAACTGAGTGTATGATATGAGACGAATAACTGGACACTTCATTGATGATCTTATCCCAAAACTCCTGTCTATAGATGGACTGGTCTTAAATAAGCGAACTTCTTAAACTCCGCCCAGTCAAGTGAAATAAATCTAGTAATAGTAATATCGTAGATAAATATGCAAATTGATATTCGCAGATGCAGATCGATCGAGGATTTGAAAAGGGGCATACGCAGAGACTTGTAAAACGTCTAGTATGCATTGAGCATATATGTCGGAGATCTATGAGGGGATCCCAGTATCCTTGACCCCACCCCCAATCCCACCTCTAGTATACTGAGCAAAACTAACCTCCAATTTCTTGAACTGTGATGAATGTTTCATAAACGAAACTGCAAAACTATCCCGTCTATGTTCAACTTGTCTTCCCTCCTTTTAATTTCCACTTGTCTGTCATCTTCATTGCACGTACATAGAGAGAAATACCAAGTGATCATATCATACAAAATTACAGATCAGTGTCCTACGTCTTGTCATTAATTATCTTGTGTTTCCATTTGAAGTCTTCTCGGCATGTGGTAACACTAGGGGCCTACAATCAACGTACGCGTGCATTACATAAAATGATAAGGCTGTTAAGCCGCGTTTGTTATAATTAGCAATAATTATTTTAACAACTTCAGATAGATATGCGGCACTTGTTTGCTAACATGAATTAAACAAATCGAAGATTGTAAATTATTTGAATCTGTGTCATTTCATAGAGGTTATTAATGTGTGGTCATTTTATATCATTCTAATAAAATAATATGTTAATCAAAAATGGACAACTACAAAAGTATAATGGTCTGGATGGATGGTCCATCGATTTTGTATTCTTTTAATTTTTAAAACATTATTTCTATTCATTATAATTTTGCTCATTATTCTCTATTTGATCATCCTTTTATTTTCTATTCTTTATATTTTTTTTGTATATGCTATATGTTTTGTCCTTTATTCTGCGTTTCCCAGTCCCGTGATTCGATATTCTATCAACTCCAACAAGACCCTCAAGTATTATTACCGATAAATAGGCGTTTGAGAATGTGTACCATTTTGTCTTATCCTTTCTTTTTATTGTTTTTAAAGATTTATAAAAAGCTTACCGCACTTCATCCCGGTCTACCCTTATTACAGGTTCCCCATGGTATGTATTGCTTTAAAATAGCTTCTCGTTCCGTGCATGCATGCATGAACTATTTGACACTGCACGTTAAGCAACCAACAGTCTGTCAATCAATCGATTTTATAGAAAAGATGTATCATATCTTACATCAAAACAATGTATAAACACCAACAATGTATAAACACCACCCGTTCATCTTTTTCTACAAAATGATAAATGTGCAGATCACACTGCTGACATTACTAGACCACATATATGACACTTCGTCTATACCTGAGGCTGTGGATGGGGGTTTACAGAATAGAGAATGATGAACAAAAAAAATAGAAAGAACAGTAAGAGAAAAATGGTTTAAATTTGACCCCATCCTGACCCTCGTACTTGTGAGAACGTATATATAGGTTGAGGCCTTGCCCTCCATGTATTCAAAGTAAAGCATTATTTTGATTATGAAACATTGTGATTAGAAACGGTTGCTTTTTTCCAATCGATCTTCAAACCCTATGCCTTGAGTCTAGGTGCTAAAACCGAAATATCGATTTATTAGTGTTCAACGTAACTTTCAGCACAATATTGTTCATTTCGTGGTTATCAAACTGTAATGGTGGAGAAAGCCGGAATGCCAAGAGAGAATCTAAGATTTTTGTCGTGAAAACTGATAATTATATTCAATCAATATACTAAACCCCTAACGGGAAGAATTTCACGTGAGGTACCCGTCGTATTGGTCATGTTATTACAAACTCGGTAATAATTCGACGGGTCACATTCCTGAAAAGGGAACGGAATTGTAGTTACGACATAAAGAATCATTACTAAATAAATGATACTAAACCACTAACGGGAAGGATTGTGCCTGATATTCATATGATGAAGACATAATCTTTCAATCAGTTAAATTGAAGTCTGGAGCTTGCATGTCAGTTAACTGCTAGTAGTCTGTTTTTATTTGTATATTATTGTCGTTTTGTTTATTTTCTTTGTTTACATCTTCTGACATCAGACTCGGACTTCTGTTGAACTGAATTTTAATGTGCCTGTTGTAATGCGTTTACTTTTCTACATTGGCTAGAGGTATAGGGGGAGGGTTGAGATCCCATAAACATGTTTAACCCCGCCGCATTTTTGCGCCTGTCCCAAGTCAGGAGCCTCTGGCCTTTGCTAGTCTTGCATTATTTTTAATTTTAGTTTCTTGTGTACAAATTGAAGTTTAGTATGGCGTTCATTATCACTGATAGTATATATATTTGTTTGGGGCCAGCTGAAGGACGCCTCAGGGTGCGGGAATTTCTCGTTGCATTGAAGACCTGTTGGTGACCTTCTGCTGTTGTTTGTGCTATGGTCGGGTTGTTGTCTTTTTGACACATTCCCCATTTCCATTCTCAACTTTATTTTTTAAGATTGCATTTGAACGCAACTGCCATGTGCGAGGTTTGAACCATCATAGCCTCAGGCCCCTAAAAACGAAAAGATCAAGAAACAAAAAATCGCGTGCATGTGTTGTTAAGGTAATATTATATATAATTAATTATATATATATTGTTTCAACTTATAATCAAAAGTGCATTAATTGTAATAGAAATTTCAACAATTTAAAAATATGTAAAAGAACTTTAAGGCTAAAAATATATAGGCGAAACAAAAATATGGATATGTTGTTTGGTATCCCATTCTCTTCAAAGCTAATGATAAATCTGTACATTGTACATGCTTCATATCCAGTGGCGGTAACTTGACTAATATAACTCGATTTTTAGTGAGTCGAAGGAGGAAACGGCATCAGGGCGGACAAAGATACTACGGGGGGGGGGGGGGGGGGGGCTTGATTAATTATACAACGAAACCCTCGACTAAATGAGCTTTCATCGTTTTCAGATAAAAAAAATTAAGGAGACGATTTTTAAATTTGCTGAACGTGATGTGGCTAAAATTACGTGCATATTCAGGACTTGAACAAATAACAATAAATCCAGTAGATAGGTTCGTAATGAAATCTCTTCAATGACTTTGTCTTGTGTAAAAAGCTTTCTTGAAATCCCCGCGGGTTTAATCAACTTTGAAGTAAGTGCTTCGTTCTTTCATAGTTTATATATTTTTTTTAGTTAATTCGCCATTTATTATTTTAAAATTTACATATGAAACAATAACCCGGATAAATCCAGAACCATGATAGTGCTTGTATTTTATAAGAGAATAACGAAATTAGAGAATTATATTTATTTAGATTGATAACCATGATGGAGCAAAGTTTTAACCATTTTTTTATGTCCCTTTTTACCATAAGATACTCCGGTCATTATTTATATAAAGAATGATGAGGATGACGATAAAAACGATGTCTGATTTCCAGTGGTAGCTTTTACATACATACACCCAGAATGACAACATGCTTTATGTTATTTACACGTTTTGTACTAGACAAACTGCGTCAGATTTTTTGACGTTTTTTTCAGAAGATACAAATAACTTTTAAGAAGACATGCCACTCTTCCAAGACACATTATTCTAACTTCAATCGTACCAGTCTTCAAATGCTTTCATTACATATAAACGAATGTTTTCTTAACCTTCATTATTTGTTTGGTAGGAGCAATGTAACATATAATATCATGGAAAAGCCATTCTTTTTTTACGGAAAGCAGGAACAATAAGCTAATATAAAAAAGAAGATGTGGTATGATTGCCAATGAGACAACTATCTACAAAAGACCAAAATGACACAGACATCAACAACTATATAGGTCACCGTACGGCCTTCAACAATGAGCAAAGCCCACACCGCACAGTCAGCTATAATAGGCCCCGATAACACAATGTAAAACAATTCAAACGAGAAAACTAACGGCCTTATTTATGTAAAAAAATGAACGAAAAATATGTAACACATAAACAAACGACAACCACTGAATTACAGGCTCCTGACTTGGGACAGGCACATACATAAATAATGTGGCGGGGTTAAACATGTTTCTCTCACAAGCAAAAAAAAAACCCTAACTGTAAGTCTACAGTGCAGTATTTCGGTCGTCAACACACAAAAAAAAAACAGCATGCAAATATATATATGGGGGATAAGTATACCATTATTTACACATCAGACTGTACAAATTATATTATAACTTTGGATACACCAACTAGGTACTTCATATCGGAGTAACAGGCAATATACGCCCTCAATTTTATAGAATTAATTCATAACTATTTTTATCATTTGTATTCATCTGTCAAATGTGTGTTCTACAAGGATCAGCAGTCCTTACCCTTTCATTTGATATCTATATAACTTACAAAAAATTATTCTGCATATAATAAAGTTTGATTTAAATACGTAAGAACTACTTTGTTTTAAATACGTACTTCTTTCCTTTTTGAACGTACCCAAAATGGTGGTGTAACATCTTACGAAGTCTATTCAAATTGTTTTTGCAAACTATTTCGCTCTGGCTGTTGCTAGTGGTCGTCTTACATTTGCAGTGTTGTGAGATCCTTTTTGTTGCATGTTGAAGGTTTAATGTGACTTTGAGCAATTAAAGCGCGTTCCTTTGCTTATTTTGTGTATGTGTTTTATAATGTGCTGATATTCATTTTGTGTCACGGATCGATACCCAATATTCTTTTGTTTTTCTATGGAATAAATGTTCCTATACAAAAAAAAAAATATTGGTATATTCAAAACTTCGATTTTTTTTAATAACGTAAATGATTTTTAATTTTAAGAACTAAACGAAAAAGATAATTGTAATATAAAATCTTACGATTCTTTCTTCAAACACGATTTGTTATCATATGCTAATTACCCATATCATATTTTAATGACCACATACTGTAGCCATCGTGATCAAGACAAGACAAGACAAGACAAATACTTTATTAAAGTCTCACCACTTGTTACATATAAAATATACAGCTTTTTAAAACACAAATTAACAACAAGAGCCACTCTATAAAGAGTTATGAGAGACTATAAAACATTTTTTTTTTAAATTATAATACAAATACAACTTAAGTCAACAATCACGAATATAAAATACATTTTCGCTTTATTAAAATTTCATAGCAGATTTTGGCAGTATAAAATACCATATTTTCATTTGTAAAAAGAAATATAAATTTCTCATTATCAGACATATGTAAAAAATTCTCATCAACAATACTAGCATGGTTAAAAATAACATTACGAATCTCTGAATATACAGGACAGTTTAACAAAACATGTTTTTCATCTTCAACGTCATCAGTACAGTTAAAACATAATCTATTTTCAATATCAATATTCTCATAACGACCAGTTTCAATTCTGATGGGTGCTACACCGCATCTAAAGTTTGCTAAAGCACTCCTGTATCTACCTGGTATATTAAAAATTAAATAATTTTCTACGCCATATACATATTTAAACATTCTATATGTACGTAATTTATTTTTATCATCTGACATAATCTTGTCATACCATTCTCCCTTAAATTTTTCAAAACATACATTTTCAATATTCTTAACTAAATCCTTGTTCAAAATAGCACCATTGCACAAATATTCCATATTAAGTTCTTTAAACTTTTTACTCTAAAATGCCAATTTTTGACTTTTTTACATGTGTTACCCCATATAAACACTTTTTTATTTACTCTATCATCATTCATTTTATTAAAACGTGTCCAGTTTCTAAAAACACTAGTCCACTGTTTGATTTTACATGGCATCCAGCCCATGTCACCATACAAAGACATATTAGGCGTGTATTTTCCTACACCCATGAAAAAACGCATGGCTCTATTTTTAATACTATTTATACATGAAAAATCACGTGTTCCCTATATAGAGGCACCATAATCTATTACAGACCATACAAGTGTATCAAATAATTTTGTAAATGTACAATATTGAAATCCACCATTAGCTTTACATTTGGATATTAACAGATCCAACGATCTACTGGCGGCTTTAGCAACTGCTTTTGCCATATTATCATAGCTTAAATGCTCAGTAAACAATAAACCTAAATATGTGTATTGGGAAACAATATCTACATTGTTACCATTAAACAAAAATGAAAAATTTGATTTAGATACAGACTGTGTTCTAAAATGTACTATTTTAGATTTTTCTAAGTTAACAGTTAGGTCATTAGTACAACACCATATATTCAAAACATCTAATATTTTTTGTAAATCACTCTCATTCTCAGTGATAAAAACAAGATCATCTGCATATAACAACATGCTAACTAGATCATATCATGGAAGTATTATATTGACAGGAACTCCAACAAACCGGCTTCAAACGTTTATAGTGCGATGCCGCAAAATCGTTAAGTATCTGTTAATTAATTTGACATCTTTCAATTAGTTGTATCGATGCATGGGTTCAACGACGTTTTCGGGATACTCGTAATTACGGAATTTACCGAAGTAACCGGATGTATACATAAATGTCAAGGATATGACATTTAACGAGGATGCCAATATTTGACAGTTGACAATTTATAGTTTTTAGGTTTTCTATGTTAATAAACTATCAACATTTACAAATATTTCACTAATCAATATGGACATGCACGATTTTGATGATGAAGAATTTGAAAAAAATATCGGAGAAGAAATTGAAGAGTTTTATTGCTTTTGTAAATCTGAAACATGTTCAATAGAAAAGATGATTCCGTGTGAAGGACCCCAGGCGCGTAGCTGCATATACGCTAACACGCAGTTGCGTGCACATCGATTCGGCATGCAAAAAAAAATATGGCAAAATAAAAATATAAATTAAATGGTGAAAGGAAACACATATGTTGTCACTTTTTTTTAATTAATGAAATGTCATTAAATAACGGCATTTGGTTTCAAAATAAAAGTTTAATTGGAGATCATGACAAAATCGGACAGTAACTTGTATCTTTTACAAGATTTGAATTTGTTATACTCAGTCTAAGACATGTAGTTTCGGAGCACATTTTACTGAGTACGGTTTATGTTTGGAATGAGATAATATACCAATCGGCATTAGATTTATCAGATATCGAGGCGATGTGTTCGACAGACAACAAGACAATCACCCTGCAAACACGCCAAAACAGTATTGGAAAGTCTCATTATATTTTACGTTCATAGACCATATGATAATGAAACTGGAGAGTGGAGTCGCGTCTGGTATTATTAGAAATTCTAATGCAACAACGTTGGTAACGTTCATTTTGATTGGATAACGTCACTTTCTTACATGGCATCAATTGACATGTGATGCTATGGGGCGTACGCGCAAGCACAGACGGCATATGACAGATTTTAAATACATGTTTTAACGTTGTTTTCTGTCAGTTTCATTAGAATGGAGATAACAATATTGTATTTTAAGCTCCGACGGCACCAATTTGGGATTTGATGGTCGCAAATACCTGTTTACTGTCTCCGCTAAGGCGTCGCCAGTAAACTTAATTTGCGACCATCAAATCCCCAATTGATGCCATCGGAGCTTAAAATACAATACAGTTATCTCCTAAATCGCTTCTTTGCGCCGAGACATACGAAACTGACCTGATGTAATTTTGACGAATTCAATTGGGAGGTCGCTCGATGGCGAACACGTACGCTGATATATAACACCTCGCGAGTGCTACCGTGGAGATATATCAAGGTACTACGTCTGTTGAAAACAAATGTACGATCAACAATGAACAACGACAGGTTATCATCGCTAGCATTACTGCATATTCATCGGGAGTTCAGTGTTATAATTGACAAAGTAATAGAGAAGTTCGTTTCTGCCTAGAACCGAAGAGTAGATTTTGGACAATTTTGAGTAATTTCGGTATCACAAAAATGTGTTGTTTATGTATTCAATTTACCATGATTTACTCTATTCAGAAGATTAATTAATAGTTTTCATTCATAAATTGTTTTATAAGTCCTTTCTACATGTAGCTCCTCTTTTAATCGTCCTATGACCGAAAACCGAAGAAAAAAAAATCTGCATAAAAGGGTCCCAAAAAATTTTCGCATCGCTTCGCTCGGCGGTATTTGCTTGCACATCGTTTCGTTCTAGCTACGTCCCTGGACCCGACTGCAAAACAAAATTTTTCCACCACAGTTCCGCCATATCAGTTTACTGGAAAAAAAGTAATGCTATTCTTCATTTGATTCAGTTGTAGTAAAAAATTAACCATCCCCCTTTTGCACTTAATGAATTGTTTACTGAAAGTCTGGTGTCAAATGTTTCATTCATTTCAACAAAAAGAAAATTTTATAAATTTCCCAAAGCAAATCCGTCAGACGCCAGAGCAATCTCGGACCAGGTTGAATTTAAAAAAAAAAAGGTGTACATGTAATCTGTGTTTTAACTTGATACATACTAGAGACAATCACGGGAGTATAATTATCCACCTCTTAGTGCTTAAAACAATTTCTATAAATATGTTAAGTTACATTTTACGATCGAGAAACTATTAATATTTGTGTTACACTCGATTAAAATTTACAATCTTTAACTTAAAATTTGAGTTATCAGGCGCCATCAGGCACACTACACGGACATCAAATTATTTTCTGCAAACACTCTACTTCAGAGTCATGTAATCTGCATAATCCGATATTTTCCGATTTCCTAGTTCTAGTGATAAAAACATATTAGACAAAACTAAAAATAATCTTATCTTCTTTCCAAATACAGTTATTTTTCTTTTGTCACTCTGTTAAATATGGACCGATTTTTAAGATTGTTTCAGCTGTAGTCTTTAATTATTGAATAGAAACAGGTGTCGTTATTCATGTAGCGATTCGCAATTAGCCACGGGAGTTTCCGTGTTTATTTACATTGGTAGGTAGATTAGACCCTCGATAACAGGTCACGTGATAAGATCAGTTTCTGTAAACTACACACGCGAAGGCGGCATCGCAGATACCCCACAAAGGAGTTATCACATACTTGACATACTGAGTCGGAACCTTTTATTTTCCTAAAGAAATCAGTGGGGTGCGAATGTGCTAATTTTTCGTTGGAGTTCCTGTCAATATAATACTTCCATGATCATATAAACCTAATAAATTATAAACATCCGAAAGTAAAATTTCGCACGATAGATAATGACAAACAAACGACGGAAATTACATAATAAATTCACAGCGTGCATTTGACTCTATCTTAATATATTTGTCAGTACATAGATAACCCGAATAATCCAGTCTTTATATTACGATCACTTCGATCAATCCATGAACCATTTCCTCGAGAAAAGTAGTGGATAGGGGGCGCTGAATTATTCGAGTTAGTACATGGAGGAAAGGTCTGTTTCAAATGTTATTCAAAGATTAGGAGCGACGATTCAATGTCCGTTTGTGTATTGTATTTGTCGTGGTTGAAACGGCACCAGGAACATATCAGGATAGACAACAGAAGTTTGTAAGTATTTATTTTATGTATTTATATATTAACATAGATATTATAAGCCTTTCATGCCTTCTGTTGACAAATTTTCATAACTATGCACTGTTTTAGTAGACCACAGATGTCCTTTTCGAACTAAAAGAACCTCCCTGAAAAAACACACCTCAGTCGAATTTTTCTTCTCAAATGAATGCCCGAATGGTCATCAAATTAATACTTGTTATGGGCAGGCATTTTCGAATAATTTTTAAAAAAATGTATTAATTCTGACTGCAAGGAATTTTAAATGGTAAATAATATACATTGTATCTCGAGGGAAATGTACACACTTTAACAACAGTAAATTTTTCATAAATATTATATAAAATAGTAAAAGTGTAGCATATATATCATGTGTATTAACGATTAAACTCTGGAAGAAATATAGTCCAGCATGAATACAAATTAAAGGGTCCTTTCAGGAAAAAATATTTCTCAGAAAGGTATCTCTTTCTTCAGAGGTTTATATGAAACGTTGATGTCTGTTGAGCAGTGATTTGGGTTTTTTTTTCGCCTGTAAGCGAGACATGGCATGGTAGGTATTGCAACCAAGCAACGGCGGCGACGATGGTGTACACTATTTGTTTGAAGCATTATATTTTATAAGTTAGACAATCTAAATGCTTCATACCTTATGTTACGAAATTTCCTTCTGTCATATGTCATTGTCCCGGCAACCTCATTTTCATGGTTCAGTAACTGCTTGATACATTTTGTTTTGTTAAATGAAAAACTCACTTATTATGAGTAATATGATAACTTTGTTTGGTATATGGGTTCCTATCAACATTTACATATTCGCCAGCTAGGTACATGTAGGGTTAACCTGACCTCGACCTTATTCCATGGATCAGTTATCAAAAATAAAGTAACTTAAGCAAGACCGTATCTAGATACTATAACTAGTAATGAAATGATTGTAAGGTGTACATATCCACCCGACAGGTTCCGTCTGACCTTGGCCTCAATTTCATGGTTCATTGGCCAATGTATAGTGTTTGTGGTTTGGTCTATTTCTCAGATACTTTAAACAGTAGCACCACTATATAGGGTGTATCATGTATGGAATCATTGTCAGTTGGAAATGTCCGTCTGACAGGTCTCAATTGACTTCGACTTCATTTTTATGGTTCATTGGACAATTTTTAGTTGTGTCATACATTGTAGTTGTGCATTGATAAAGTTAATACCTGATAATTGTACTAAAGACTTTCAATATGATTTCAATGATAAGTAAGACAAAGGCGAGACATTTGCACTCATGTTTTGGTAATAAAATGTGTAAAGTGTTGACTAAAGTACATGTACCTAAATTTCAATATATTTTTGTATCAGAGTGCTGAACGCGCATCTTTAACGTTTTGAGAGGAAAATGAATATTTTGTTGAAGGGAGAATGTGTTGGGTACATTACTCACATTTTTACCCGAGGAAGCTGCTGTTCCTTTTGGAACATGTCTTACTTGTTTTCTGGTATGTTAAATGGGATAGGTAAAAGTATTGTTAACACCAGTCCTGTGTTTTGTTTAAGACTTAATGAAACCTGATTTTAATTATTATTTGTGTATTCAGTTCGCTGTCTCCTAGGCATGAACCACTCATCTGTTTTAAGACTCTATGATTGATTGATTGATTGATTGATCATGACTGGCTGAATGTCCAATGGCAAATATTACATGCATATTCAGGAAGTTGGGAATGATACATGCCAATCCTGATAAAAATAAAGAAATATACCTGAAGAAAAACAATAACAGAGTAAGTGTTCCTGCATTTTAAACTTCAAATATTTCTTGTAGAGTGAGAAAACTGTTATGAAACACCAGCAAAAAAGACTAGATTGTTATTCAGTCCTGACTTATTCAGTGTCTCTGAAGATGAAGATTAGGTATGTAATAATGAGGTTTTAATTTGATAGATTGTTGACTTTTAAATTGTAAAAGTTTAATGAGTAATCCATTTATTGTATAAATTAAAAATCAATAATTACTGTTCAAGTGCATAGCATAGCTATCTTTATCTTGCTGTATCCAGAGGCAATAGATATAAGAAGATGTGGTATAGGTGCCAATGAGACAACTCTCCATCCAAGTCACAATTTATAAGAGTAAATCATCATAGGTCAAAGTACGGACTTCAACACAGAGGAAGACTATTATTAATTACAATAAAGAGAGTGAATAATATTATATAAGCAAAATGGACATCATAAGTAAGATTAAAAGAAAGACAGACAATTTCTTTATCAAAGATTATAAATTTTGGTATGGTTGAAATTGTTTTGAATTTGTCGTTATTTCTTTCAGATCAGGCCTATCCAGAAGCAAGAAAAAAGACAATTTTTAGCACGTGCATCTACAGAGAGAGACATGTTTTAAAAAAAGATATATTTTCAATTTAAGAAAAACCTGTTGAACTTTTACTATTTCTTATCTGTTTATTTGACATTTATATATTGATATTTTGTTTTTATTAAAATTGCTGCACAGTATTTCTATTCAGTCCCACATAACAAAATCAGCAGAAGAAATTAATGTTTTCATATTTCAAGGGAGTGTCCTTTTGCATTGTTGATAGCAGATATATGCATTGTCTTAAGTTGGGTTTATAAACAGTCACATCGCAACTTCAAATAAAGTACATTTTTATGAATCTTACATGTAAATAGACATGAAAGATAGAAAATTATATAGGAACACATTTTTTTCTGACCTAAATGTATTTTCAAGGTAAAATTATGTGAACATATCAAATATTATCAAAAACACCGCTGGTTTAAAATAAAATTATTCTATGTAGCCTAAACAATTCATACAGATCAGTGTATTTTTTCCTAAACAAATTTTATATATTTTCATAACCAGAATAAATTTATTCTGTGTCTCAACCTTAACATAATTACTGTACTATCAAAATAAATTTATTTTATATATCATAATACTTTTAATCCACATTGAATGTAGAATAAGTTTATTCTGTGTCTCCACCTTAATATAATAACTGTACTTTCAGAATAAATTTATTTTATATATTTTTATACAAGACAAAAATCACATTGAACATAGAATAATTTTATTCTGCGTCTCAACCTCACCATACAGATTACTTTACTTTCAAAATAAATTTATTTTATATATTATTATAATCATAAATCACATTAAATGTAGAATAAATGTATTCTATGATTTTCTCGAACTAATAATAGATATTAAGGCTCTATATAATAAATTTATTTTATAAATGATCATATACATAAAGCACCATGCATTTAGAATAAATTTATTCTATGTTGCATCCTTTACAGAGAGTTGACTAAAAATGGACAGCTAAGTGTAGAATTCAGTATAAATTTATTTTGAAATGTAACAAATAAATACTAATATAACAGAATTGTCTTTGTTTTTCATGATTTTTTCTCAAATACATGGGTTATAGAATAAATTTATTACGTTCTGGTCCAAATTTAGCCTCTAATTGCACTTGTCAGAAATTAGAGTGAAAAAAGAGGAAAATTGGTTTTTTCCTTTTTTATTCTGCTCTCAGTTATTAACAACTATAGGTCACCGTACGGCCTTCAACAATGAGCAAAGCCCATGCCGCATAGTCAGCTATAATAGGCCCCGATAAGACAATGTAAAACAATTCAAACGAGAAAACTAACGGCCTTATTTATGTAAAAAAATGAACGAAAAACAAATATGTAACACATAAACAAACGACAACCACTGAATTACAGGCTCCTGACTTGGGACAGGCACACTTTACTCAGAAATGAAATGCCAAAGTTATTTCGATGTAAATATAGCATGACGTGATACGATTAGACTTTGCGAAAGACATTCGAATTAAAACAGGAAGCATGCTTCTTCTATGAGAAGTAAGCAAAGCATAGAACACCAATAAACCAATTTAATTAGGATAAGAGACAGTCGAGTGTTTTGCGGCTGTAATTATTTATACGAATTCAAACAAAATCTATAATTTTATATAATTGCTTCCGTTTATGCTTCTAAGGGGAAGAGCAAAAATTATCTCAACAACTGTTGCAGTAATTGAATTTCTGAGGCTTGTTGTATATATTCCTTCTTTAATATGTTTTTATATAATAGTGGCATTTTTACTTTTAAAAGTTAATAAATAAAAACCAAGTGGTTTTATGGCTCAGTTTTGTATTTTCTCAGTTCGTCTGTGCGTATGTCTGTAACCCTCCTATCAGATGCAAACTGACTTTTACATTTTTTCTTCATATTATTTATAAACAGCAATTCGAGACAAATTACTGTCCATTTTCTGGTTAAACGGTTTCAAATTCCTTGATAAATGTGGTGAGATGATACCAAACAGGCAATTGAAAACGATAAGATGAATAAAAAAGACACCAACCTGGTAAATACATATGTAAGAAGGAAGGACAAAGATGCACAAAACTCTAAGCAAAGATTGCAAAATAAACCCAAATTGAATGAAAAACCGTTTTGTTATAAGTAAAATGTCAAAAATACCGATCTCGAGGAAAATTCAAAACGGAAAATCCCTAATCAAATAGCAATCGAAAGCCCAAACACTTCAAACGAGTGGATAACAACTGTAGTATTCATGACTCGGTACAGACATTTTCTTATGTAGAAAATATAGTGGATTTAACATGTGTATTGGAATAGTATATACTTAATGTCCCCCGGGTAATGGGGTTCCACCCTTTAAAATTTAACTGATTCATGATAAGCAAACATGCCGTGGCCAATTCGTATTAGGGAATAACATAAAACGATGAAAGGATGACGAGATTGTGGCTTTGACATATGATAATGTATGATCATTCAATCGTCATCTGTGTCACACATATTTGATCCCAATGACCCAAGTATATTTTCCAACTAATCTGATAAATCTGATAGGTAGGAGACGCAATCGTCACAACTCGGCCGATTTCGTTCCCTCATCTAAGGATAGAAGTAGAGAAGCGGATTCTACCGAGGATTGCCGAATGGTAGGAGACGATAATCCTTTCTAGCATCCGGTTTATCAGACTTTGCGAATCCACTGTCAGTAAAAATACCATGACTGGTAAAATTACACATTAGGGAGCAATTTAACCACAAATGATGAAGGAGGATATGGTTTTTTGACTGAGTCAGAAAAAAATCTTTTCGCGCAAACCGCCATCAATTTTATTTAGTTATTCAACGCTATCAATCAAATTTTCTTCCTCAATATTTATAACACTATAAGGTATGACAATAATTTGGATTTAAAATATATTTTTGTCATTTACTTGACCAGAATGTTTTCCCCATCAAAATAGCGATCAGAAGATTTAGAAAAAAACCCAACATCACCAGCCGCCCTTTGAAGTTAAATGTTCATTCCCTTAGACGACTATTGTAGCTGATGTATAGAGATGTATATTATTCTGCAACCAAAGTATGGAATAATTTACCACTCGAAATAAAAAAAATGTCCTAATGTGGAATTATTCAAGAAACATAGTTATAATCATTTTCTTGAAAATTATATGCAAGTTAAATAATTTGTTTTCCTCTAACAAAACTATATCAAATATTGTCATTTATTACCCTTTGTATATTTCAATGATTGAATTGTGTATATACTAGTAATATATATTGTAATTTAATGTATGAATGTATGAATGTTAACTGTATGCATGTATTTTGTTTGAGGGCCTCAATGACAATTAGACTATTTCTAATTGAGTTACCCTCTTTAAATAAAGAATTTATTATTATTATTATTATTATTATTATTATTATTATTATTATTATTATTATTATTATTATTATTATTATAGAGATGGAAAATAGTGTGACAAGATGGCGCTAGTTAGTTGAGACATATCGTATCGCGAACTCCGAAATAGCGGTTACGTCCTATTTACTTCGCTACATTGACTTTATAGTTTAGCGAAGCAACGTCACCACTGTTTCGGAGTTTGATCGTATCGGTCAACCAATTCATGATGGTGACCGTAAAACGTATAAAGTGTTCTCCTCACAACTCTTTAGGAGCAGTTTTTGTGTAAGAGGCACACCCCTACTAATGCAATCCGTACAGTGTAAACATGCACAAATGCACAAGCGTAGCGTATCAGTTGAGATATGTAAGCATCATATGACGAGGTAGATGGTATGTTACTGCTTGATAATAGGAAGTAGACAATTGTAAAGTTGACATTATCGCCTTTGTTATAGATTCTACTTTGAAGTCGCTCTCTCTGTCAGTATCCAGGAAAATAACAGGATATAATGAAACAAATCTTCTACATTCGGTAGATATATTTATTAATAGTACGGAAGCACATGTATTTGTTTTGGTAAAACACGTATGTTTGTTTACATCAACACGTGTTTTAGAATACCTGTAATGTTTACAATGTATTCCAATGGACAATACTTGTCGCATTCTAGGTATCGTATGATTTTGGCGCGTACGTGTTCCTCGTGCTTGAGGCCCTTCATGGGGGGGTCCTAGTAATCACATAATCACCATTTTTTTGCCAATATAATCACATAATCATTAAATATTTGCTTATCTTTAGTAATCAAATAATCATAAACTAAAAATACAGTCCTAGGTAATCAAATAATCATGAAATATTTGGCTTAATAATCAAATAATCATTAAAAAAACGGCCAAGTAATCACATAATCAAAAACCCCATGAGGGCCCTCGTGCTTGTTGTTTGATATCACTTAAATGTAATTCATAATGTTATTATTCGAAGTTCTGCCTTACGCCGGTTAGCATACGCCGTACTACTGCCTTGTCTGTATTACCCCTCCCCCAAACCCAACCCCACTATCACCAAGACCATCTATTGTTTTCATGTTGAAAGAAGTGATTTATCTAACTTGTATTTCTTGTTTGGTAGATTGGTGTTTATTTGTATTTATTAATAGATGGCTGACTGTGATCGAGCCAGTGTGACTGCCTGTTTTTAGAGTCTCAGTAAAGATAATAAGCCGTAGTGTGCTTAACTGAACATTGAAACGAACTGTTTGATTTATATTTATTATACATTGGTTAATAAAAAGTATGCTACCCTCACAAGGAGAGCTCATTTCTTATACATGTGTTGAGTTTTATTGTATAAATAATTTATGTTCGTTTAAGTCTGGCGAATTAGAACATAATAGTGATTAACTTCACGTTGACAAATAGGCGGGTGTGTTATTATAGTATAATTAATTAAAAAGACGCCAAATTAAACCATGAAAAGACAGTTATATTCTTGTTTTGTTTTGCTGTTGCTTAACATCAACTGTTGCTATTATGGTTGCTTTCTTTTGGAGATGTAGGTTGATGAGTTTTTTTAATATGTGTAAAAAAAAGCAGTTATTTTTTAAATTAATCTATTTATCATGTCGTGTAGGCAAGAATGCTATTCTTGAAATTATACCCTTTTAATCCAGTAGAAAAATCATGAGTATATCAATTAAGGGGTGTATAACAATGTTGATATGTTTACACTTCACTGATAGTAAGTGAACTAAATTTATATGTGGTAAAAGCCATATAATTTATTATCATTTGTTTTGAATAACAATGAAGTACAAAAATTAAAGAATATCACAGTTAGCACCATTGACTTCGTCGCGTTTAACATTTTTCAATCATACACAAATACAGTAATTAAAGGCTAAATAAAGAAGAAAAGCAGTAGAGCAATAAACAAATAAAATGAAAAAGAAAAGAAAATCATAGCGGAGTCTTTTTTATAAATATAATTGCAACATACAAGATTTTAAAATACCGCAAATTATGTAATTAATTGTTTAATACAGTAACTTTTAAAAAACGTTTGCATTATTTGTACTCCAACCTAATGAAGGTACAACTGAAGGGAGGAGTACCAATACTTGCCAGATTAAACGGCGTACGGTAGATTGTAGTGTTCTCCCCGATGGATTGCGATTGTCATATTATTGAAGGAGTAGAACCCATTTACTGCTATAGCCCTATGTAATTGTTGGTTTAACATGCAGTTTTTACTAATGTTATACAGACGATTTTCTGGTAGAGTATTACACAACTGCTACTGTAATGAGCAGTATGTGAGAAAGACCAACTGCATGTGTGAGAGAGAGCAAGCACGTGTGTGTGAGAGAGAAGTGCGTGTGTGAGAGAGAGCAAGCGCATATATAAGAGAGAGAAGTGCGTGTGTGAGAGAGAGCAAGCATGTGTGTGAGAGAGAGAAGTGCGTGTATGAGAGCGAGCAAGCAAGTGTGTGAGAGAGAGAAGTGCGTGTGGGAGAGAGAGCAAGCATGTGTGTGTGTGAGAGAGAGGTGCGTGTATGAGAGAGAGCAAGCATGTGTGTGAGAGAGAGAAGTGCAGGTGTGAGAGAGAGCGAGCGCATGTGTGTGAGAGAGTAAGCGTGTGTGTGAGAGAGAGCAAGCACGTGTGAGAGTGAGGGTACAAGCGCTTGTGAGATGTGAGAGAGAAAGCGCGTGTGAGATGTTAGCGAGAAAGCGCAAAGCGCGTGTGAGATGTGAGAGAGAAAGAGATGTGAGAGAGCAAGCGCGTGTGAGATGTGAGAATGAAAGCGCATGTGAGACGTGTGAGAGAGAGTAAACGCGCATGAGAGAGAGAGCAAGCTCGTGTGAGAGAGAGAACAAGAGCATGTGACAAGTGAGAGAGAGAGAGCAAGACTGTGCGTGAGAGAGAGCAAGCGCATATGAGATGTGAGAGAGAAAGTGCGTGTGAGATGTGTGGTGCAAGCAACTGGGGCAATATGCAAAACTTCTGATGATAACCTTAAATTACAATACACAGACCCTGTTAAAGCATTCCATAACATTTTCCTGTGTCTAAAAGTGCATTGACAGAGAAATTATGAAAAAATGTAGATTTTATAAAAAAAACAACACCAAAATAATTATTCTTACTAGTAATTATAAACTTTCCGATTTTCCTATTTTTGTGATTTTACTTTTTACATACTTTTTATTTTTTTCTATACTAGTAGAATTAAATTTTGCTCATTTGATTCCAATGGACAAAACCATGAAGCGCAAATAATAACAGCGAAGATTGCATTGCCATATCTCTTAAGCAAACCACGAACAAAACATCAGATCAATTTTACAGTTTTTGTATTAGGAATTTTTTGGTGAGAAGGCCACCTGACACGTGTGACATGACACTAGCCCAATATACAGTAAATTAATAAGAACATGACACATATATAAGGCATTTTCTATAGTGTTTTCAATAAAAAAAAAAGAAAAAAAAAGAATAACGTGTTTATGAAGAATAGTAGAATATTACTAGCATTTTATCGAATATCTTTCCAGAAATAAAAGGCAACATCAGTTAGCGGTGTTGAATAAATTACATTAACATGCATATATAAACATGTTATCACAGGAATAGGAAACAGTCACTTATTTCTCAAATCAGAAGAATAGTCTATAGTGGCTTGATATTCGATGACGCAAAAGTATGTTCCTCGTAAGTAGAGACATATGTCAATTGTTTCGATCTTTCTAATTATTTTTCATTTTGACCGTACACTCGGCGAAGTATCGATATTTAGTCAATTTTATGGTAGCCATGTTTAATGCATTCATTCTATATCGAACAAGAAATGAGCATTACCGAAGATTTATCCCCCCGCCATAATCTAGTCCAAATAATTACGACGTTTCGCAAGGCTATTTTTATTTTCTGGGACGCCTTCCTAAGACGTCAAAATTATCGGGACCGGCCCATATCTTGCAATACCTCTAAAAATACATGTACAATAGGTTGTGGTTGAGAACAAAACTTTAGAGAAAAGGTTAGGTTTCGATTTTCTGATTGTGAAATTTCTATTTCTCTGCATGTATGTAGCAAAATTCCAGCCGCGCCTTCAAACGAATCAAATATTTCTCAGTTGATGCTAGCGTTTCCTATCAGTATTTCCAAAATTAGAGAGTGTCTAACAATAACAATGCTTTAAATTAAGTATTTTAAGTGATAAAGTTGAAACCTGTCCATTTAACGTTTTACAGATCCTATCGTTAAACGTTATGAAATATCTATGACAAAGATACCAAAATTCCCGTTTCTTCGTCCTCTTTTCCCCGATTGTGAAATCATCAAATGAGCCCTTCCCTTGAATTTATCACAAAATCAGAATCTGATATCCCTTTCGGAGCAAATGAGATTAGCATAGTTTGTTAGATTTTTGTTCTATACGTAGTATTTTGTGGCTCTTTCGTTGTCTAGAGTTTTTGCCAAGACATTTTCATTTACTCTTCCTCTTCGAGTTTTGCATATCCCCTTGGTATCTTCATCTTCCTTTTTTGGTCTATTAAGGTGTGGGTATAGAAGTGTGATACCTAGGTTCTATAAAAGCTTCTTTAACCGCAATTCACATATGATTTTGTTTAAATGTACAATATCATTAGACAAGTAGCCTTCCGAATATATAAATTTGGTCAATTTTGTACTTGGCTTATCACGTAATCGACATATTATTTCACTTATAAATACATTTTTCATGCATCAATATTACTGTTGATGGATGTATCGCCCATAAGGGTTTCACAAGCCAAAAAGTTGCGTGACAAATCATTGTTGCGGTCATTTTCTGAAAATTTACAAATCACCAAATGTTATTACAAATCACTACAGGTTTCAACATCCAGGCACAGATGGTCATAGTTATAGTTCGGACACAAAATTAAATTTATTTCCCAATGCCTCTCAACTCCGTACTAAATGGTTAGTCTTTTGCATTACTTTTGTTCGATTAGTATTGTGTAGACGAAACGCGTCAGCCAGGTATACTTGATTTTTAAAAATTTCAATCCTAGTTAGTACTTCACAAAAATGAAGTCTTAAATGAAAGAAGAAGAAAAAATGTATTAACAAAAGTAAAACTTAACAGTTTGTCAACGAAAACTTGAGGACAATTTACATTGTGACATCGAAAGGAATGGGAAATAGTTAGTAAACAATGCATACTTTTGCGGAAGTGAAGATATGTGTTTTAATCCATTTGGAACTGCAGACAAAATATTCTGAACACGGTAACAAAACAGTTAGCCAATTACATGTTGTGCATAGTGGCTTAGACATTTTTATTCGTAATGAAAATAGTATTTATTGAAAAGAAGTTGCTTCTGATTGTAATATCAAGAATTTTACAGTTGGACAGTAAATAAGTTTTTCAATTACACCATTCAACAACATCCAAATTTAAAATGATTATCTGGCAGTTACAGTGTACAGCAATGATCATCATACAATTTCTTAATAACGATACATAGTCTTGTCTGGTATCAAACAACTTTTTTTCATAATATAGAATGTAATATCAAGCGTAAACGATAACTTTAACTCTGTTTCTAACTGAACTACATTTCTTGTATTGTCTTTGCTAATATGTGTATGCTTGTTTGTACATGTTGTAAGTTAGATAAAACCACAAGTTTTTAGTATCAATATTAACATCGTAAAATTTTTGTTTTTGTTTTCAGATCTCATTTAGATCAAGTCATATATCTGTTTATTTTCAATTATTTCAACTTTTTTAGATGGATGAGTAGCCTTGTACACCATTCCTATGGCCAAATTGTCTGTGCTTATTGCACTTGCTTTCACAATACACTGTGGCATCGGTTTCCAACAACATCTGAAACATGACTCTCCTGGTCTACTTTCTTCTCTATCACACAACAACAGTCTATAAAAAAGGCAGTTTGTAACAAAGGACCATGATGAACAAAAATTCTGTTTTCCATTAAGCATGGTATTTATCATAATATTATCATGTCTTTATTTAACGTCAAATGAAACTTCAAATATGAAGAACACATCTTTAATATTTTATATACTTTGATGGCTAATTTTTACTATATAAATAGAAAATCGTTGATATTATCAAAATCGTCATAAATGTTCCGATATTGAACTATTGTATTCCCAGACACTAATTTGCTGATGTGGTCCCGTATTCATTGAACTTAGATCACTGCATAGCGCAAGTGCGAGGAGAAAAACGTGATGAAAGAATGTAAACAAACGTGCTCTCAAAGGTAAATTGTAACAACATATACTTGGAGAACACATTGAAACAAAAAATCATTTAACAACTATAAAATGACATCATATCTCTCTCACTTATAATGAAATATTAAAATTGATGCCGATTTAAACCCTTGTTACACGACAGCCGTTGCTATTGGAGATCATTCAAAAACCTTTATTGAGTTTAATATCTAGTATTAATTGTGGCGTTTGTGGACTTGTTTACGACTATGTGTTTTTTATTTCAAGATTTTATTCTTTTTTCCTCGTATTGATTTGATAGATTTTGTGATTTTCTATAAGCTAATAAGTTTTTTGTTATTCGTCACACGCATAAACATGATGCGTTAAACTCTTATTCGTATATATAAAATTTTCTGACGTCAGACAAGCGAATCAATGAATGTGTTTATAGATAGATATTTTTTGTGTTCTGTTAAATTGTTCCTTTTAAAATTGTTACACGATGATGACTGCTGTACCCGTATTTTGACTTTTTTATTATTATGTATGTTTAGTTCACGCATCATTGTAAATATAACGGAATTTGATGAGACTGTCATCAAAGGGAGATGTTTAGCGCTATAAAACCAGGTTTAATCCACCATTTTCTACATTTGAAAATGCCTGTACCAAGTCAGGAATATGACAGTTTTTGTCCATTCGTTTTTGATGTGTTTTGTCATTTGATTGTGCCATGTGATTATGGACTTTCCGATTGGATTTTCCTCTGAGTTCAGTATTTTTGTGATTTTACTTTTTCCTAAAGTTTGAATGATGTAAAATTTTAATCGTGTACGACTTGTTGTGTTTTGCAGATTACAGGAAGGTCATCTTGGATTTGGTAAACAGTTTCGTTATGAAAGTTAGAAATACAGTTACTTAAAAAAACTGATAAACTGCATACCCCGGTCTGAATATTGATAAATTGTCGAAATTTATTGCCTTTAGTTCATCTTCGACTTCACCCTGTGAACAGATTTTATCAAACACAAAATTATTATATGAATGAATATTGAGTACATTCGGACCGGACATCAAGACATTTTTTTAGGTCTAAATTCAAATATTGTGAAAGCTGTCATTCTTTTCTACAGTAACATTATATATTTTTTTTTAATTCATATTGATAGTGTTATTCAAAATAATTCATACCACGCGGAACAAATTCCACAAGCGGAGAAGTATGTTTGGTTTTGGTTAATGTAAGTGATCCTTGCGTTATAGACGACCTGTTAATCTCGCTCCTTTTGGAGCTCATTGCGCAATTCTAATAGTTTTGTTTGTAACCTTGTTTTATCTTCTTAATTGTGGCGTTGGATTTAAACAGTAGTAGGCAATATAGTTGTCAATATTCCACAAATGCATACTGTAAATAAACTCATCAAAGATACCTGGATTGAAACTTTATATTTGCATCAGACGCGAGTGTCGTCTTAACAAAATAATGTTAGCTAGCGGTTTGTTTCGCGACTTTTGAGAGTACAAAATTAACGCTGATATAAATCGTCGCGAATATGTAAAACTTTGATTTTCATTTTTCTTACTGCATGATGAAAATAGGAAAATGGCGAAATCAAATCGCCGCGAAGTGGACAAGAATGGGATAAACATGAAACGAATAATGTGCGAACATTAGTTGATTTACAGTATAGTGATATCATCGACATATTTTGGAATAATGAAAGGCCATTCTACATAATCATTGAAGAAGCTTTTCGTATGTCAATGTGATACATAGGTGTTGAAACTTTAAAATTCGTACCCTTCTAAAAAAAAAATCATAAATTTTTAATGAACTTCGTGTTAATCAATCTATAGTTTTGTCATGAGTAGAGTTTTGTTGACTGTTACTTATATTTTCATTTATTATTTTTTGTCACGTTCGATTTAGTGGTCTTATTGATGTCAATGTGACAATGCACGACGCGGGTACGGTAATAGGTTAATTGGAAAAACACACAGATAACGGTAAGATCAGGATCAGGAAAATGTATGCTTTATAGGTTTATCAGGCAACGAATTAGTCATATTATTCCAGTTTAAACGTGTTTCTTAGATACGAAACTAAATCTTTACATCACTTTGTTACAAATAAGAAAACATATATTCTTGTATCCTTAAAGATTTTAAGTCACTGTGTACACAACTAAATCATTACATTTTGCATGTAATTCAATATTACCTTTGTTTTAGGATATAGGAAAAAACTGTCCTTTTTTGCGCCATATGAAGACACTAACAAAAAGTGTTTGCATCCTACAGATTTTGCCACCTCTGCAGAATTAACTACATAATCATGATCTACTTTTATGAATCCAGCCTGTTAAAAAAGAGAATAAATTGTACTATTTAATATCTGTTCAAAAATCCAATTGACTGTTTAAAATTCTTTGGTTAAACTATCTATATAGACTGAACAATTGGCGAGGTCATACATTTTCATAAGACTCTAAGAATATGCCAAAGACTAGGAACTCTCCTATTAAGATTGTAAACCTTTTGGGGTGTTGTGTGTCGTTGCTTTGCTCTTTCATTAATGTATAACTAACGGTCCTTTGATTCGTTCAAGTCAAAATGGTCGAGGCCAACTCCAAACAGGTAAGGTAATCTATTCCGTAGGTATAATATTAAATTAATCAATTTCATATCGAAAGCAGACATACTTTTCCTGCCTTTCCTTTTGTTGTTCCTAGGCAACAGAACCCTATATCCAGATCTTGAAAAGTATCTTTATGTTCAGTCAGTCTTTCAAAATCAACAACTTTTTGTTCCTGTTGAATGGATAAGTTAGAAGTAAACATTTCCAATTGGTCTCGGAATAGACTAAATATTATGACAAATAAATATAATTAGCAAATGCAATTGAAAAATGATTACTGTGTTTGCTCCTTTTGATTTTAAAATACAATAATCAAGTAAAGCATCGCTGTATAGAAAAGTTTTGCACGCCGAATTAGTAAACTGGATCGGTTCATTAGTTCCTATTTTTCTTTTCAAACCTATGATGTCGAATTATTGTCTTGGAAGTAAATTATCTATCAGCAATATTTTATACAATTTTCAAAATTAAACCAACTGATAGCATACTGCATTTTTGTCGTATTTATACATTGACATTTTTGGAATTCAATAAACGTTTGCTTATTTTGCTGTACTTAATATGTTCACTGATGCTTTTTTTGAATTTTATATTCCAGCATCTAAATTAATATAGCAAAACGCAATTTCATTCGTTTATGTCTCAATTATTCTATACGAGGTGCACTTAAGACAGATTTATGAGTTTAGTGTACGCATATACAATTTTTGTCTGTTCGTTTGTATCTAGCATGTTGAATGTTGTACTTTTCATTATCATCTGTAGCTAGCTGAACTTACGAATTCTGGACCTAAATCCTTGTCCATCTGAACTTCCCTTCTTCCTATTAGAACTATCTTTTTAAACAGTTTTCTCCTGTTGAGTTCTTGGATCAAGGATTTACCCGTCTCTCCTGTATATCCTATTACAAACGCCATTTTGTTTGATTTATCCGACGATTCAGTCTCCATTGAATCTCTGAAACAGTGTTTATTTTTTGTCAGTATTAGTTCATTGTGTTCATCACCAGATATAGCATGTATAGGTACCATTGACCTGGTTCTCTATTAATACTCTGCGAAAAACTACAATACGGCACATATACAAACATAAATGTATCCAGGTAGCAAGCTATACGCTGGTATTTGTACGGTAATGCTGTTTTCGTCGACAATGAAAAGTGAACAAGACCAATGGTCCCTATAAATAATAGCAACAGTGGGATACCGCTATTCGAATTTCATAAATTGATTTGGACAAAAAAAAAAAAAAAAAATCCGCGTTACACACTAAAAAAGAGGGAAACTCGTCAAATATAAGAGGAGAACAACGACACAACAGAAACACAACACTAAATTGCAACACACATAGAAATGAACTATAACATACGAATGGCCATTTTCCTGACTTGGTAAAGGACATTTTAAGAAAAAATGGTGGGTTGATCCGGCGGTGATGATACACAGTGAAGGTACGTACATTTAAATTCAATCAAATAAAGGGCACCATTTTTATATCGAAATAACTATTTTTTCGTTGACATAGACTTTCACGTTATTACACTAACGATCATAGCATCTTTGCTCCAAGAATGCGATATTGCACAATATAAATCACGTTTTTAAAATATCGGTTGAATTCAAGTGCTCCAGATTTTAACTAGTTCCTATACTTTATTAATATCCAAAGTTAAGTTGTGCACGCTTATTGAACATATGATGCAGGTAGAATACGTTTTTTGTTGTTTGATTGGTTTTTTTCAAATTCTTTGCTTGTTTGTTTGTTTTTTGTTTTTATTTTTGGAAGGGTTTATAAAGGGGATTCCAACTGATGTTTTACCATGTTTACTATTCAAATAAAAGATACACTTTTTTGTTGTAAGATCGTGGAATTGAACAGCCACATCCTTGAATCACAATATAAATATTTGAAATAAAACAAACTCCCATGAACGTATAAATCAATACAGTACAAATAGCGCTTACTATATAATTATTTATTAAAATATTGATATACTTATAATAAAAAATAAATATGCCACAGAATGAAAAGATTACAAATACTAGTACACAGTTATTCAAATTACACCTGAATTAAATAACTTGTTTTGCGCATATGATAGTTTGTGTGGTCTTATCTTATAATGATAAGTTTATTGTTGTTAATTCCTTCTTTTTAGTGTATATCGGTATTAGTTTGAAAAAAATACTAAGAAAAAATTCCCAACATCGTGTTCTTACCTTTGAGGCTGTGTATGTTTATATATCAAAGAGCGAGGTAGACAATTTACAATTCTTACATACTATTAGTACACACCATTTTAGTGTAAAATTTAAACACTCGGAACAAAAGAAATGTGATTCGGGTCAAATTTAAGGTTGGAATATTTAAATTTTAATCATTCTACCTAATCATTCTACCTAGTCGTTCTACCTAATTTACCATTTAAAAAATCAATCGATAGTTTGAATTCAAAATCATTACTTAATGCATTTATACTGAACTTTACTTCAGTGTACTGTATTATTAAAACAATGTCTATATAGATACGAACATCAATATTCATAAGTAAAATTATTTGGATATGGATTTACAGTGATTCATATAAACATTACTAGGGACTTTTCTTACAAAGATTGACAATTTTATTAAATAACTATATAATGAGTTTCGCTATCGTTTGACGTCGTTAGGGTTATCATATTTAGATATAGTACAGAGTACAATATACGGTAGGCATATATAGATACTTGCTTCCTGCGTTTTCTATATTTCTTTTACGCAAAAAAAAAATCATTTTCGCCAATATTTTTTTTTAATTTTCAGCCAATTTAGAATATTACTCTATGTAAATTTTGATACAGGTTAGCACCAGTGCCGTTACAGGTGTGTTAATGTAACTGAGGGATATGGTTAAACATCCTTTACAACTTAAACCTGTCACAGCTACCCTCTTTATCCTCACAAGAGAAAGGAATTCGAGATATATCCTTATTATTCATAAGATTCTTTAAGTACATGAAATATTACCACTCTTACTAGAGATAATCAGAAACCACTTTGATGCTATATACATGTAGTCATTATCTGAATTTTACACATCTCTCTCTGACAAAGTATTTATCAGCAACATTTAATGTTTAAATTCAATCTGTACTTGTTTTTGGTTTTTTTACCTTTACCAGAAATAAGATTATTAATAAGTATAGAAGGTACTATTTTTATGTACGATAGGAAAGCCCATAATAAATTATTCGATCAATTACCTAGTTTGTTTAGATGTGCAAAAGATTTACTTCGTCGACAGCAATGCATGGTGTTTTAAACGATAAGCTCGGTCAATATGACAAAACATGTACATTATAAGCTAATCAAAATCCATTTGCCTACTCTTTTCGAATTAAAACATTTTACGGTTAATTTGTCTCATTCTATAAACATATCTTATAAAAAAAAGTTGCAAAATATTGGAAATATAAGCATTTTAGGGCAGGTTTGTCTCTTAAAAAGAACTAATGCATCGCCAGAAGATGAATACTCTGCTTTTTTTTTTAGTAATATCGTAATCTATATATACAACTCGTCTAAACATCAACCCAACAATGTTAGATCTTTTAATTTGCTTTCGCAAATTTTTGGTTCTTCCCTCGCCGGGATTCGAACCCATGCTACTGTGATATCGTGACACCAAATCGCCTGCACTGCAGCCGTCCCGCTAGACCACACGACCACCCGGGCTCTCAAAAAAAGAGCTTTCGCTGGCCGTGTGTTACCTTTCCTCGTCAGTTTTAATCTAGCGGCGTACTACAGTACATGATATATAAGGCATGAAGATTTTATTATTACAGATCAGCTAAATTATTTATAGTAAAGGATCCTACAAATTAATGTAATATACTGTCACAGAAAATAATTATATTTATAAGTACGTCTGAGTCAGTGACAACTCTACAACAGATGTATCCATCGGATCGCCATCAATGATGGTGATACATGGCTGTGTACATAATGTATATACAACACGTCTAAACATCAACCCAACAATGTTAGATCTGTATTAAAGCAAATTTTTGGTTCTTCCCTCGCCGGGATTCGAACCCATTCTTCTGTGATATCGTGACACCAAATCGCCTGCACTGCAGCCGTCTATATATATAATTATATATATAATATATATATATATATATATATATATATATATATATATATATATATATATATATATATATATATATATATATATATATATATATATATATATATATATTATATATATATGTTCCGGACCATGTGAGTATTTGGACCATATGCGTATACTCATATGGTCCGACCATACGCGTATGGTCCGACCGTACGCGTATGGTCGGACCATATGAGTATAATACTCGTTTTGTTATTAACGGGCCGGACCATATGAGTATTTGGACCATATAGGTATATTTTTTTTAAATTACATTATAAAAGTTTCAATAATACAAAAACTTTATTCAAAAAAATGATAGTTACATGACAATGTATTATTTTTATAATACTACGTAAAAATTAAATATTGATGCCATAGTTAGTTTTCATCGTGAATTAATTCTTAAATGTAGGCTTGAGTCACATTTACTTCCATACGGTATCCGATGATAGATTTTTTGCATTTGCAAGTCTTGGTTGTGCACGATCCTTTTCATTTACACCATTTGTTTGCGAGTGAAAAGCTAGCCTTTTTGTAGCTCTGCGTACAGTGACACCGAGGTCTTAGGCCATTCCGATATGTCTACGGTGTTTTTTAAAAGAAGCTCTAGATCTCAAATATCGTAACATGACTGCAATATATCATATTCACAAACCACTTAAATAAACTATGTTACTTTCCAGTTACTTCTCAATTGTGAAATGTTGTTTAGTTCATTAAGACATTTTTAAAAGTTATTTTTTTAAGTCGAAATATTGCCATTCACTCGTAATAACAAATCGATATTGACCATCGGTAATGACCATCAGTTATGACCATAAGTATAAAATGTGTTTATTATAGTTTTGAAAAGTCAGTAAAAGTTACTAGGTGAAACTTCTAATTTTTATTCAGCTTATCTTTTTATTATAATATCATAATAAAATTACCTACATGATAGCGTCTTTTTGATGAACGGTCATACCATATATGAAGAATTTAGAAGTATTAAAAGTAAACTGTAACGGAGTGTTAATTACCCCGACCATACACGTACGGTCGGACCGTACGTGTATGGTTGGACCATATGAGTATAGATCAGTACATACCCATATGGTCATGACCATACGCGTATGGTCCTAATAATCATATTGTCCGGAACATATATAAGCTACCTAGGGAGGAATTGTCAGTGTACCACAGAAGGACTGTCATAATGTGTTTTATGGTACAATCTGTTTTTAATTTGAAATGTTAGAAATTGTTCTCAGGTAGATCTGTATTGAGGTATCACAGGATAGGACTGTAAAATTCTGTTCTAGTATAGATGTATCCGGTTAAGGTGATTTGGTTTGTGTTAAGTTGCAAATCGTTATCATCTTATCGGGACCTTTTTTCATAAGGTAGCAATACACAGTTAGGAGTTTGGTTTCGCATTTTGACCTTGGTGGATAATTCAAATATGAAAGTTATTGTGCAGTAAAATTCATTTTTAGACAGCTGAGTACTACATGTACTAGTGTAGCCTTCAAAGATGGTTTATAAGAACATAAAGATTATTTTTTTCATGTTTTATGGTCTATATTTTGTTTGACTCTCCATATTGTCGTAGCTTGACCGGCCATAGGTCCAAACCTTAATTTAATGTTTACAAACACTTTTTTTCTACACAAGTTTTTCACGCAATTTTACAAAAAAATGAGATGAAAGACATATGATTTTTATTAGATTTCTTGATAGAAATATGTAAACAGTTTAGGAAAGGTACTACTCCAATCAAATGAAATTCTATTTATGGCCAAATTTTGGGGGATCTTGGCATTGGTTTTCCTACCTTTTTCATGTATTTAGTTTTGATGTTATATTTGTTACTCTCATCGGATTTTGTCTAATGCTTAGTTCGTTTCTGTGTGTGTTATATTTTAATGTTGTGTTTCTGTTGTGTCGTTGTCCTCCTCTTTTATTTGATGCGTTTCCCTCAGTTATAGTTTGTAACCCGGATTTGTTTTTTTATCGGTTTATGAGTTTCGAAAGCGGAATACTACTGTTGCCTTTATTTTGCAATATTTTATAACAAATAAATGCAGATTGTTGCCATGGATTCACCAAAAAGAAATTATATTTTACCATTTTAACTACTGGATATATAATCTCTGAAAGATTCTGATTACATACATATGCACATATATGACACAATTAGTAAGCTTAATTTGCATGAAAACTATTCAAATCGTATTACTATGTTCTGTTCCTGAATATACAATTAATTTGAGGCTGGATGTTTAACAGCCACCCATCATCAAAACATCCCAAAGTCAATTAATGTAACATGGGCAATCAGACATCTTCATCGTGTATCTTATATGTACACTATAAAGCTTTTTATCTAGCAACAACGTTCAAGGATCAATCTTTATAAATGAATGAAAAAGATATAGAGCACATATTTCATTTATCTTAAGTTCGTTTATCACATACTGCATAGTGTATATAGTCAAGACAAGTAAGGATTATATCTGTTATATTCTTTATACAGAATGATTGCTCTTTTCACCATCCTAGTATGTTTTTTGGTAAATTCTGTATCGATCGAAGGTATTTATAACAATATCTTGTTATGTAATAGTGCATATGAATGTTGCCTTTATATATTTATATATATATATATAATATGTATTGTACATTTAGATATGTTATTTATTCTACCTATGAACTATAAGAGAACATTAAAACAATACAAAAGTTTATTTGCTTATATAATTGATATTTTCAATAACTTAAATAATCCTCTCAACATAAATATGTAATGATAATATTTAGAAATTTGAAGACAAATTGGCAGCAATTATGATAAAAGAGAGACGAAAGATATTAAAGGGACAGTCAAACTCGTAAATGTAAAACAAACTGACAACGCCATGGCTAAAAATGAACAAAAAAAAAAACAAACAAAAAACAGCACAGTCACATGACACAACATAGAAAACTAAAGAATAAACAACACGACCCCCCCACCCCCCCCAAAAAAAAAAAAAATAGGGGTGATCTCAGATCAAATACTACCTTTTTTTTAATCGTACTATATACATTGATATAGTTTTAGAAATGTGGACATTTGATAAATTTTTTTGAACGGCCTTTGTCTTGTTGCACGATGCGTCGTTAATCTGCGTAAATATCAATTTTAACCTATATATACGAGAAAAAAAATCGGGTTTAATACTTTGCAATGTTCTTTTCAGGTAGATGGCTCATTTGTTTACTCGATTAATGCAATGATTTACAGAGTAGGAAATATTTTTAAAGATCATTAACCCCTGTACATTGTCAATCTCAGAATAAAACGTTGCGATTTAACATATATTTGCAATAGAAAAGATCAGTGACCCCTATTCAAAACCAAACGCTCAAAATGACACAAAGCATATTAGGTTATAGCAATATAGCAAAATTAATCACTGACGGGACAGATAGGGGAACACATGATGGGATTTAACCTGTTTTTTCAATACCGTAACCATGCCATCTGTCAATATGTTGATAACAATCAGTGGAATAATTAAGAAATGCTACAAATTAAAGAATCTCTAATTCGGACTCAATATAAACTGACATACAAAATGGAAAACAAATTTCGTGCGTCAAACACGCGTTTCTGGATTTACCTTTATCAAGATCAGATACATTACATACGTAAAATCAGATAGTTCGTATGCACGGCTGTATCTCAGTTAATAAGTCAAACATTTGAGTAATTTTGATGTGAAACCAAACATGAACTTTGGAATAATGAAGAAAACCTCGTTGAAAGTTTTTTTTTATGAATAACGATTAAAAAATAGAAAGAAAGCATAATTGACCTTTTATATATCAAAAGCACCTGCTTTGTATAAAAAATAGCGTGTTTTGATGAACAAAACTATGATGTTGTTAAACCAAAAAAATGTACTGTATCATTATGTCTTGCTATGTAACTAAAATATACATTAAAATGATAAAGTATACAGTGGAGATCACTTCTAACCTCTCATTAGAACTGTCAGAATATTCTGTCATAGAACTGTTCTAACCTGTCCTAGAACAGTTCTAGCTAGAACAGTTCTACCCTAGAACTGTTCTAGGTAGAACTGTCAGGATCAGTTCTAGGTAGAACTGACTAAATCAGTTCTAGGTAGAACTGTCAGGATCAGTTCTAGGGTAGAACTGTCAGGATCAGTTCTAGGTAGAACTGACCAGATCAGTTCTAGGTAGAACTGACCAAATCAGTTCTAACCGTAGAACTGTCAGCAGAACCGACTAAATCAGTCAGGACTGTAGAACAGTTCTAAATGACGTCACTGCAGAAAGGGCAATTTAGAATTTAGAAGAAAAAATCAGTTCCAATTACTTTACTATATATAATAGCAGATTTTTCTATATTTTTTACTGATCAAAATTTACATGTACAAATATCGAAGTGGATAGGAGGTTATCCAACTCATCGGAGAAATATTTTTATGAGATTGAAAATGAAACATCATTGTTTACGTTTCTTCGTTCCCCGTTTTTAACAGTCTCTTCGTAAATATAACTCTGCATTTAATTCAAGTAAATTTAATCTTAATTTACCTTGTTTGCCTTGGATTTACATTCATGATTTAAGATTCTGTTTGGACAAATGCTCAAACGAAAATTGTACAGTGGATGAATTATGGGATATCATAGTAATGAACACAGTGTTGTTAAACGCAAGAAAACTATGTACATTTGCACCTCGAGATTTGCACTGAGGTCTCAGATTTGCATTATCTCGTTGCCAAACTTATCCATAACGATAATGAATAATATCTGGGAGTCTGGAACGTCAGAAAAATATACTCGATCTGAACATGAATGAAATATTTGCCACTGGACGTAAGGCTACAAACAAAACCAATCATTTTCCTTCTTCAAATTATATTAACAGTATAGTCAGTATACCTTTCCAAGAAGAGAACTTCTCATACATGTACTTTTCATTTTAAAATAAAAGTATATGAATCAGTGATGTGAGTGTTGGATGATGCCCTTAAATAGTTCTGTTTAAAAAAAACCATCATGAACTACTGACTAAATACTGACGGTTCATTATTTAATAATTTAAGTTTGGATGTAACGGGTCTTCTGTCGTTATTGTGTTATCAGCGCCCATAGACATAAGTTAGTCATGTTTGTTCAATTTCCAATATTGCAGTTATTTATATATACTACAGTAAAAAAAATATAACCGAAGTACTGTTCAACTATATAGACTCACATAAAAAAGCAAATATGGTCAGTTTTGGTTGATGCAGTCAAAAGATTTTATTATACAACTCAGTCTGAAGTATGAAAACTACTGATATTTGTTTACGATTCAATACTTTGAATAAAAAGAGGATATACTGGCACTATAAATTCATGCGAACAAAATTTTGAGGTCATTGTTTTCCAATATTGCTGTAACTTGTATATTACAGTCCCTCTTGACCTAAAATTAGAACTGAATTACTGTGCAGCTTTATAGATTTGCAGAAAGAAAGAGAAAATAAGGTCAGTTTAGATTGATGCGGTCAAAAGATTTTATTACACGACTCAGTCTGAAGTATGAAAACTACTGATATTTGTTTACGATTCAATACTTTGAATAAAAAGAGGACATGCTGGCACTATAAATTCATGCGAACAAAATTTTGAGGTCTTTGTTATCCAATATTGCTATAACTTGTATATATTACAGTCCCTCTTGACCTAAAATTAAAACTGAATTGCTGTACAGCTATATAGATTTGCAGAACGAAAGAGCAAATAAGGTCAGTTTAGATTGATGCGGTCAAAAGATTTTATTACACGACTCAGTCTGTAGTATGAAAACTACTGATATTTGTTTACGATTCAATACTTTGAATAAAAAGAGGACATGCTGGCACTATAAATTCATGCGAACAAAATTTTGAGGTCTTTGTTATCCAATATTGCTATAACTTGTATATATTACAGTCCCTCTTGACCTAAAATTATAACTGAATTACTGTACAGCTATATAGATTTGCAGAAAGAAAGAGCAAATAAGGTCAGTTTAGATTGATGCGGTCAAAAGATTTTAGTACACGACTCAGTCTGAAGTATGAAAACTACTGATATTTGTTTACGATTCAATACTTTGAATAAAAAGAGGACATGCTGGCTGACTAAAAAATTCATGCGAACAAAATTTTGAGGTCATTGTTATCCAATATTGCTATAACTTGTATATATTACAGTCCCTCTTGACCTAAAATTATAACTGAATTACTGTACAGCTATATAGATTTGCAGAAAGAAAGAGCAAATAAGTTCAGTTTAGATTGATGCGGTCAAAAGATTTTATTACACGACTCAGTCTGAAGTATGAAAACTACTGATATTTGTTTACGATTCAATACTTTGAATAAAAAGAGGACATGCTGGCACTATAAATTCATGCGAACAAAATTTTGAGGTCATTGTTTTCCAATATTGCTGTAACTTGTATATTACAGTCCCTCTTGACCTAAAATTATAACTGAATTGCTGTACAGCTATATAGATTTGCAGAAGGAAAGAGCAAATAAGGTCAGTTTAGATTGATGCGGTCAAAAGATTTTATTACACGACTCAGTCTGAAGTATGAAAACTACTGATATTTGTTTACAATTCAATACTTTGAATAAAAAGAGGATATGCTGGCACTATAAATTCATGCGAACAAAATTTTGAGGTCATTGTTTTCCAATATTGCTATAACTTGTATATATTACAGTCCCTCTTGACCTAAAATTATAACTGAATTACTGTACAGCACCCTTTTTATGGAAGATCAATGCATTTGAATGAGGACAATAAATTTTAGTGGACCCCCCCCCCCCCTTTTTTTTAAACTGCTGGATCCGTCCCTGGTGGTTTGGGCCGGAATAACGTATTACATTAAGGTCAGATAATTTTGTTATGTAAATTGAGTCATCCTGACTCCCCGAATGACAAATGTAAAATAAAAGAAATAATAATGCCCCCCCCCCCCCCAATATTAACGGCTTAATTTATGTTAAAAAAATGAAAGAAAAACAAATAATTTATGTATTAACACATCAACAAAGAAAATCACTGAATAACAGGCTCCTGACTTGGAACAGGCACATACATGCAGAATATGGCGAGGTTAAACATGTTCTCTTGCCGATTATAAATCTGAAATAAAACCGGCAAAATAGCAAAACTCTATATAATATTAATCGCTATTTTGCCGAAGCCTTTATATTAAGACAAATATTTCTTCAAACTTATAAATCAATTCTAGCCGTAGAATTTATAAATCAATTTTAGCCGTAGAATTTATAAATTAATTCTGGCCGTAGAATTTATAAATCAATTCTAGCCGTAGAATTTGAAATCAATTCTAACCGTAGAACTGTTCTAGAAGTAGAACTGACCAAATATCTGGTCAGTTCTAGCTAGAACTGTCAGGATCAGTTCTAGGGTAGAACTGTCAGGATCAGTTCTAGCTAGAACTGTCCAAATCAGTTCTAGGTAGAACTGACCAAATCAGTTCTAGCTAGAACAGTTCTAACCTAGAACTGACTAAAAGGTGTCAGGCTGACAGTTCTACATACTGTTCTAGAACAGTTCTCCTGACAGATTCTGACAGAATTTATGAGAGGTTAGAACTGATCTCCACTGTATTTCTCCAATAAAATGACTTCATGTCACTTTTTTTTAAACTTAAGCCAGATATTTATGAACGGACAATGTTGCATAATTTAACACATAATGAAATGGAGTTATCCATTAGTGGTTGTATTCCAAAAGTAATTTCAATTGTTGATAACAGGGGTGAAAAGTATAAATTTGATTGATTTTCAAATTTGATATACTTGATACAGGTTATTCTAATAAAAGACCCGATGATGACTACAGACATCGTGTAAATGGTTTGAGTTTATTCAGAATTGAGAGAGGTGTAAGTTGCAGCATACATTGCGTTTTATGTGATAAGAATGGTGAGTGCAGAGAATGTGGAATTGGTTTTTACGGTCCAACATGCAATTTGAAATGTTCTTCTGACTGCCAATCTGAAGGCTGCAAACAGACTACGGGAAAATGTAAATGTATGTATAACTAAGCTTTTGTATTTTTATTCTATGATATGTACACACTTTAACAGTGATAAAAAATTATTTACCTAATAATGTATTAAACGTGAGTCATTTCAAACTTGAACACCTAAAATATATTCAATTATTGAATATGTTTAAAAAAAAAATTCTTCATTTCATTTTCAGAAACTTGACATTTTATCGAACGCATTGTGACGATGGGATTGCAGTATTTTAATTGAATGCTACATAGATTTTTTTCCACGTATATATCATACATGTAGTAATATAAAATTATGATTAAATTTTAAAAAGTACCTCAGGCTATGAGGAATAAAAAGTTATGAAACCTTTAAGTAAAAACAACTTTAATCTACGTCCTGTTTGTTGTTATACATTTTTCGGATTACTTCCAGTAAAAGTGATATCTCATTCCAGGTCTGGTTTCTCCCCAAATGCAACACTTTTTTACAACCAGATGAATGTTTCAATTCACCATAAACTTTTAATCAAATAGAAATTATTGAGTTTTTAATCATTCTGAAAAAAAAATGGACGGTTGTTTTTCAGTCCATGCTTTCACAGACGCTGGAAAACTTATAAATATATATATATGAAGATGTAGTATGATTGCCAATGAGATAATTCTTCACAAGACCCCAATTGACACAAAAATTTAAGGTCAACGCACAGCCCTCAACAATGGCCAAAGCCCATACCGCATAGTCAGCTATAAAAGGCCCGAAATGAGAATGCAAAACAATTCAAATGAGAAAACTAACGGCCTAATTTATGTACATGAAATGAACGGAAAACAAATATGTAACACATCAACAAACGACAACCACTGATTTACAGGCTCTTAACTTGGGACAGGCATTGTATTAAGAAGATGTTGTATGGTTGCAAATGATACAATTATCAAGCAATGTTTAAATGACATGGATGTGAGAAATTATCGACAATAGGGCTTTATTTTGCCCACACATCAAAAATATGAAGCACTTCAAAAAGAAGATTGACAACCTGATTAATAAAACAAAACAATTTACGAAAAAAATTTATCAGAGACATACCCACAGACTTGGGGCATTCACATACAGAGAATGCAGTTCGATTAAATCCTCCATAAACCGGGAAAAAAACCTATAAGGGAATAACGTCATTTTTCTACAGCTTATCCGTGTTAGCTCACGATATTAACAGCTTTTGTTCATTTTCTTTCGAAATTAAATTCGCCTTCAAAATCAAAACAGTAAATTGCTGTTCATATAATTCAGCTGGCCCTTTAACAAATATATATACTAGTTCAGAGTATGTAAAAATGATCAATCTGTTCGTCTAAAGATGTCAAACGCTATCCGTATTAATTGACTAAACAATAGCGTATATAGGGTAGCGACTGACATCTTGTTAGTGGTATTGAATGACCAGAACATAACGAATGAAAAATTATTAAACAGTAACGCTCATCGTAACACATGAAGCCATTGGCTACAGTTTGATATATCTGTGCTGAAATGTGTTATAATAAAAATTATGAAACAATTTCAAACGTTTGATCTTCCCATCTGATTAGCAACTTTCTGCTTTAAATGTCTCTAGAAGTTCGGTATTTTTTATTTTTATTTTTTTTACCCTCAACACAGATAACTGTATATACGATGTGGGTTTTGTTAATTGTGGAATGTTGGTCGTTGATCTAAACATTCTGTATCTGATGGATAGTTGCAATTGTCTAATTGGCAAATATACCACATCTTCTTATTTCATACAGTATTTTAACGGATTATTTCTATGACCAAGATGTGGACTTTTAAAATGAAACTATCATTAAAAAGATTATTAACTGCACTTCAAACATCAATATTTTTTTCGGAAATAACTGGTGAAACATTTAAGACTTTTACTAAAACAAACCTGATTAATTTACCTATACACGTAGAACAACCAATTTGAAAATAAATCTATAAATTCAGAATGACTTTTATTGGTAGTCATGGTTGAAGTCAACACGGCTACCTTCAGTTGCTTTTATCCATTTCAATTGAATTTTGGATGATATTTGTGTCATTGACAATCATACTTCAGCTCCTTATTTTAAATTGTCTTTTTTTAATTGTGAATTTCTTAAAAATCAAATGTCTGAAGTCGACGTACAAATATCAAAGCTTTCAATTGTATCCTGATTCAATCCGTTTTGTTAGCTTTTCTTTCTTCTACCTCAAACTATGATGTTTATAGAATTTGAGGTAAATCATAATGATGAATGTTACAAAAAAGCTCTATCGAAACATTAAAGTTCTTTTTTGCGGAGTTCCTGTTCTTACTCTTCCTTAACGTTTGGATATTATGTCTTTTGACTTTTGTTATATTCGTGTATATTTCTGTTCTGTGTGTATGTTTGTGTGTGTAGATGTGTAACATTCAGATATGTTTTAATACTTTTAGATACACCAACAACACCAAACACATCAATTAGAAGTAAGTAATAACTGTTACTTATATTGTTAAAACTTGAAATGTATCATTGAATGAGTTATCCATTTCCATGCATTTCATTGACAGATAACCCCATATTTGACCGTATTATGTCATTTTATTGGAAGGTAACCCATTTTTGAACCGTACGATGTCATTTCTTTCGCAGATATTAACATTTTTGACCGTAATATGTCATTTCTTATGAAAATAGGTCATAGGTTGACCCCAAATCTATCGTCAGATATGCAAACTTTCATTAAAATAGTAATAAATCGAGCTTTGTTTTCGATATTCAATTCTTTTGATAAAAACTATTAAAGAAATAATCATCCATGAATGTATTGATATTTTCTGTTGACATATTTAACAAATGACTAAAATTTCAACTCTTCTTTTCTGTTTTTGGAGTAAGTTCATCAACTTGAATTTAAAAAAAAATATTGAAAATATGCATTAATAAGATCTTTAGATATCGATTTGTGATTTTTCCTCTAGATATTCCAGATATAGGTGTAGATTCTTAATAATGGTATTAAAAATTTAATAAAGTTAAAATTACAGCATTTTTGGTGTCAAAATAAAGGCTTAGGGGCTCTAACTATGAAAAGTATTGGCTCATATTCATTATGAAGACACTGAGGTTTCAACTAATACAAAGTTTACCTTATATAAACTTGAAAACTTCTTTCATGTCTTTTATATTTTGTTTCGTTTTGATTTTTGTTGCGCCACCTATTTCTACATTAATACACATCATTGACTCCCTAGTGGTTATGTTTGAATTTTCCAGATGAAGGTAAATCTAGAAAGGAAATAGGATGCACTAAATTAAAAAGTGTTATTTTCATTTTATTGCATTATGTCCAACATCATCGTACATACTGTTTGATATAGGAATAAGGTATCAAAATTTTACATGAAAACTAAAAATTTATCACAAATACCACTGAGTATAGGGAAAATCATGAATAGTCATAAATTGATTTTTTTGTTCTGTGGAATTTAAAACAAAGATTCTGCGCTGCATCGTTCTTCACTATATTGGATACCTGAATAGCAGAAGTGTTCTTATACACACCGTTATGTTACTGGGTTTGCCAAGTGTTCCATGAAACCTCCATCCAATATAATTAACATTAATTTTATCATGACATCAGTGTTATCGTCAAATAATCTAAGAGCGGTAGGAATCAAGTGTGGAAATAACAAATATATAAAGTCATTGTTCATACACTATAAATCTCTTTTACCATACAATGATATAACTCATTTGATACATGTATGTACTATATGTACTAGTAAAAGTAGAATAACAAAAATATGTAGAAAATGGTACATTAAACCTTGTTTAGATGTTGGATTTGTTTGAGCTTTTGATTTTGTCATTTGACTAGGGACTTAAGTATTTGAAGTTCCTCGGATTTTAGTATTTCTGTGATTTTACCTTTTTTTTTATACCTATGTTAGAAAGTTGCATATGATTTTATTTTATTTAGAACAATATACCGTTGGAATGCTTATCGGTGCAGCTTTAGGGGCATTAGCAACACCAGTTCTTGCTTTATCAGTCAATACCATGTAGTGCAGATGTTGGGAACGAAAAGCTGAATATGCAAGATTTTGAGAAGTAAGCATTTTAGGTGTATTCTTTTAGATACATTTGATTTTACTTACTTTCTTTATTTTTTTTTTTTTTTTTATCTTTCTTAAGAATTCTGACACGATATTGTGATATAGATAAAGTTATGTTTATATAAAAAAAAGAAGATTTGGTAGGATTGACAATGAGACAACTCTCCACAAGAGACCAAAATAACCCAGAGATTAACAACTATAGGGCACCGTACGGCCTTCAACAATGAGCAAAGCCCATACCGCATATTCAGCTATAAAAGGCCCCGAAATGACAATGTAAAACAATTCAAACGAGAAAACTAACGGCCTAATTTATGTACAAAAACTGAACGAAAAACAAATATGTAACACATTAACAAACGCCAACCACTGAATTACAGTTTATATGGTGATTTGTATCAAGATAATGAAATGAACTCTTGTAAGACATTATAAAGTTTGCGAATATGGAGTTTAAGATGCGTGGGTTTTACCAGATAACATAAAAAAAATTATGTCAAACGAGACGATTTTAATCGTTGTTTTTTTTTTGGCTTCATTTATGTGTTCCAGCAGGGCCGTGATATTCACTTAGTATGTACCTATCAGCTGATATAGTATACAAACCTTTCATATACTGGCATTATCTTGAAACAGGAGTACTGATGACAAAAAGCCGTTGCATCAATAGTTTTACGGGTGCCGTTATGATCAAATCGACCGTTATTAATATATGTGTCATATATAACAATAGATATGATCCAATTGTACTGACAACAATTTTGTTGTCTTTTCTTCTTGATGTGTAGTTGTTTTGAGTAACAAAATTGGTGCCACAACACAGTCAAAGACGTGTTTACTAATTACAAGCACTTGAGTTTATCCCTGTTTTTGTAGGATTCTGTGAAGTGTTATTGTTCGATGTTATTGGTGTCAGGAGCTTTGTCGTGGTGTTGTCCTTTTGTCTTTGACTTGATCGCTTTTTTGCCTGCATGATATCTAAGATCAAAACTACGAAAGCAGTTTAAGGAATATTATTTTGCTGTTAAAATTATAATTTTAAATGCAAAAATAAAACCAAAGAGGAATAAGAGTCATATTTATTAAATAAATTTTGTTGTTGTTAGACATGTAACATGCAAGTAATATATTTTTTGAATTGTAGATTTGTAGGAGAAAATACATTTGACTATTTTATCTGGAAGACCATCTTCAAATTTACATATGTATATGAATCAGAGCAAAAATAACCACTGATCTCCAATCCTGTGTATTTCTTAAAGACAACAATAGTTGCATCTGTAGTTTTGCCTTGTTATAAACATAGCGTTACCTTGTTCATTATATTAATTGTAAAACGTTATTATATTCTAATATTTAACCTTATTAAATATAGTTTTAATGAAGTTCTGTACATCTGAAACCAAGTTTTTAGTAAACTGGATTGCAACGAAATTTCCTTTGTTAAATGATTTACTTTGCAGTACATGAATGTAGATGTATATCATTCATGTAGAATAAATGATTTTGATATAAAGTTTCTGTAAACTAGTCTATATGGTGCATGTAGTACATGATTTGTTGTTATAAACGAAACAAATTATCAATGTTGTTCCTTTCTTTGTAATGCAATACATTTGCGATAATTCATATAATAGTTATCAAAGGTACCAGACTTATCATTGAATACAGCAGACGCGCGTTTCGTCTACATAAGACTTATCGGTGACGCTCAGATCAAAATATTTATAAAGCCAAAGGAGTACAAAGTTGAAGCGCATTGAGGACCCAAAATTCCAAAAAGAAAATCCTTAGTATTTCATAAAAATCATAAATTTATATGAATAACCATATATTTGATATTCATGTCAACACCGAAGTACTGACTACTGGGCTGGTGATACCCTCGGGGACGAAAATTCCACCAGCAGTGATATCGATCCAGTGGTGTAAATATTTATCAAAGGTACCAGGCTTATAATTTAATACGCCAGACGCGTGTTTCCTTTCCATTAGACTCATCAGTGACGCTCAGATCAAAATACTTACAAAGCAAAAGAATACCTATACTTGTGTCTTTTCTATTGATTATGGGTTTTATGTAGGCATTTATCAATATATCCTTCTAAATGTACAATTATCGTTTACTAAAATGCAACAATTAGTAAACTCCTACTGAAAGGTGCTGTAATAATTACAAAAGAGGATTTTTAATTGACAATTCCACACGCTAAAACAATTTCTAAAGTAGATTATGGGTACATTAACATATGAGAAACATTGCTAATGTAAATCTGCCTGCCATGACTTGGAAAAATACTGACATTGTAGTCGTCATTCTGTGTTGCAAATAACGTCGCGTAATTTGATTGAAATGTCGTGACATTAAACTACAGTTTGACTTGGTCCATACGTGGTCACTTAGGAGTTATGATTACCTGCCTTGAAGTGTTATAGACTTAAATTAATTTCAGGACTCGATATTGTTCTCAGAATAACGTACCCTTATGTCTGTCTGTAAATGTCGTGACAAAAAAAGAAAATCAACAACTTTTTATTGATTAAAACCTGGCAATGGATTCAAGGAAATGTTCAACGAAGAAAAACGTCTCCAAAAAATCATGTATGCACTTCAAATTCCGCGGCAAGAAATTCGTGCGACGTCAAAATTCCGCCATGTTTGATTGTTTTAGAAAATTCAGGTATAACATTGATTTTTCGATTTAAAAAAAAGAAGGTAAAGCATGATTAGCAAAGAAATGATAATAAGTCATGATTTGCCGGGGAAAAAAACTAAACATGTGTTGCGTTTTTAAGGTCCATCAGTATATATTGGAAATTTGGTCTGAATGTATAATATACTGGAATGTCAGAGATTTTCTCCATACAAGCCGGTTTGAATTATAAGTAGTTTATAAAAAAAAATAATCATATTGGACATTTTGAAAGCCTAGCGACAATATTGTATAGCATGTAAATACATAGTTTCATGATATCGATGTTATCGACAAAATAGTATTTTACATAAACATAATTCAATTTGAAAGATATGAAGTAAAAGGAAGATGATCTGAACAGATATGCTATAACTTTAATCCTAATATGAATATGAACAAATGAAACTGGTGGCTTACGTCAATATGACAGTGAAAAGGCTCTTTCGCTGTTAAGGTTTCAATGCATCCTTAATTAGGTATCAAATATTCATCTGTGAGTTTTCCTGATGAAGGTAAATACAGAAAAATCGCTCAGGAAGGATGGACACTATAAAGTGTTGTTTTCGTTTGTTTAATTTTGAAGCTGTAATCTGAGAACCGCTCTGAACAATTTTCAAACACAGTTGTTTCCTAAAACACAATATATATAAGAAGTTGTGGTATGAGGGCAACTCACGATGCCAGTCACGATATGAAAAAGGGAGACAATTATCGGTCAAAAAACGGTTTTTAACAAAGAGCATAGGCTCACACCAAACAGTAAGCTAGACAAACCCCAAAATGACTAGTGTAAAACCATTCAAACAGGAAAACCAACGGTCTATCTTTATAGAAATAAGAAACAAGAAACATTTATTAACAACAAACTTAATAAATGACAACCACTGAACATCAGGATCGTGACTTAGGACAGGTACAAACAAATGCAGCGGGTTAAAACGTTAAATAGGCGCAAACCCTCACTCAAACTGAAAAAAAGTGTTACAGCACATCATAGAAATACACACTAAAAATATCAATTGAAATGTCTTGACTCATTCAAAAGACACATTGACAAAAAGAAATAAATATACACTTAACGATAAATATGAGATTTGGCACAATGTTAATACAAAATTAATAAATAAAAAAAAGTGGTTAGATGTAAAACAATATTTGAGAGATAACCATAAATTTGGACCAAAAAATCTCTAAGTAAAATTACGTACACAGGCTAAAAACAATATTTTTGTAGTAATGAACACTATGCAGCAAGGAAATAGATATTTCAAAATAAATAAATGTGTTGTTTACCCACAAGCCCAGTAGTCAGCAGTTTTTGTGCTGACATGAATTGTCATTGATATGGTTATATTTATAAATTTTCTGTTTAAAAATTTTTGAATGTTTTTAAATACTAAGGCTTTTCTACCTCAGGCATAGATTACCTTAGCTGTATTTGGCAAAACGTTTAGGATTTTTGGTCCTCAATGCTCTTCAACTTCGTTCTCTATTTTGCCATTCTAACCTTTTTGGATTCGAGCGTCACTGATGAGTCTTTTGTAGACGGAACGCGCATCTGGCGTATATACAAAATTTAGTCCTGGTATCTATGATGAGTTTATTTAACGAACGAGAACATAGTGAAAACTTATCGTCATACCAGCGGAAACCCAGTTAAAATAGAACAAAAGAATCGAAGCTCTTTGTTGGAGAAGGTGATAAATGCTTACTGTAATGTTTACAATAGTAATAAACAAATTGAAAGATAATAGAAACAGATTAAAATGACAGTTTTTGGCTAAATTACGAAGTATTCTATCATATAAACACCATTCGCATAAATTTTCAATTTATCTATTACATAATTAAGCAGAAAAATTAAGTGTCAAGTCGACGACATGGGTGTCTATTCAGTTGGATCTAAAAAATGCATTACTCCCGATTAAAAAAAATACTACGAACGGAGAACATTTCAATCTATTTGTTTAATTTTTTCGTTTCTGCCCTTCCATTATGTGTCTCAAGAACAAATTCCAGAAAATGTGTATCTTTACATCGATAAGAGAAATTCGAGTGCACTTTTCTATATTAGGGTTTTCTATATTAGGACGTTTTTTAGTTGAATATTTTGTCTTGAAAACGTTTATAGCGAAGTATTTGATACATCATCTCGCTTCAAATTCTATCAATTTTACATATCAAGGCTACAGATTAACTTTATAACATCAAAAATGCACAGCACTAAACGATGAAATATATGGGTCAAGTGAAATACCTTTCTAATGAATCACAAAGACAGAGTAGGTGTGTTCGAATAGCAAATTCTTACTATAAGTACTCGATGACAGATTTTCAAGTTGGATGTTAAAAATGCAAATCTTTGAAAAAACTTATTTTTTGGGGTGAAAATTGGGGTTTACAGTCTTCAACCAGTGCAAAATTTTAGTCTGCCCTTCCAAATATTTAATAAGTTTTTTTTTAAATATAACTTTTCGAAAATTCCACCTGACAGCCGATCAGACAATAGTTCTTAAGTTGACTGAATGCAGACAAGTACATTATTAGATGCTCATTAGTTAGTAGATGCATTTGTCTTTTAAGATACGACTGGTATATATGGATACTACATTTGCGGCTATGAGGATCAATTCATCGCTTTTCAAGAGCTAAATTGGCAGCGCGTCATCCCTACAATGGCTTCCATTTTTACGATTTTAAAAAATGAACTGGAGTAATGGGCAGATAATTTTGACGAGGTAGAATTCTGACTGATACTAAACACTTATCACGAAAATATAAGAGATAGTGAGATGAGATATATAAACAAGTAAACAGGTCAAATTAACACGAAAATTAGATTTTTTAAAGTACTCATAGTTACTGAAAGCTAATTAAAGCCACAATCAATCAATATTAAAAAAAATATTCATACATTAGAGACTAAAACCAACTAAACACAACCATGGATTAATGTTATGGATAGTCAAAGAAGATATTGCATGCATGATCAGCCGAATAAGCTTTCCCAGTAGACGCACAAAGTCGTGATCCTTTAAGAGTTAATGTAATTTTCTAATTTTTTATTGCAACCTTTGTTTGTCTCTACCTTTCGGAATTATGGGTCTTTATGCTCTTCAAATTCGTACTTAATTTCACCTTTCAAATTTTTTTTTTCAAGCGTCACTTTAGAGAGCTTTGTAGACAAAACGTGTGTCCGGCGTACACAATCTTAATTATAAGCTTTGCATGTATGATGTATTTATGATGTATTATCGATTTAATATGTTCAAAATGGGTATGAGTTGTATAAAATTACTAACATATACGTTAACTTTTACCTATTGAAATCAGTCTCACTTGATCTGTTATGTTCTATATGCACATTATAATTTCATACATAATTACTGTTAAAGGTCTATCTTTTGAATTTCATACAATAGAAATAGAATAAAGAACTGAATGCATTTTACAATTTTGTACATTTTATTTGAGATCAGTCTGTATACGTGTAGTCGCATAGTTATACCTAAGAGGATATAGAATTTATTTAAAATGGCTGTTATTTTCATAATCTTCGTATATTTGGCTGTTACTACTGCTTTAACGAAAGGTATTTATAAACATATCTGTCATAATGGATAGACAAGGGAGACGAGGGTGGTAACTGTTCTTCGTTTCTCGGTCGAAGGGGGTAGACTGTGATATGTTCTCTTACAATCTTTTATTACAAAATATATGATTATTTTATAACTTTACATACAAAAGTGGAGTATAACGCGTAACTGTTTTAACTTGGAGATAATATATTCAACATGTTGCAAATTTTTCATTTACATTCATTAACTAGTAAGAGCAACTGTTGAGACTAGTAAACTGTTATCTTCGGTAAATGTTTTTTAATTGACTTTGTGACACAATCCAAATGTATTTTCTAGATATAAAAAGGCCTTGGAATGTATGTATGGAACGCCATAGCTATCTTATGTGGAACTCTGATATTACATTATGTTGTTTTATTATTACCTGATGATATTTGGTCTTTACATAATATGGTTTAGACGTTACGTAATGATGTTTTGATATAACACAATATGGAATAGTCATTAAATAATACTATTTCGATATTACACGAGATGGTTTCATATTGACTTGATATAGGTTTGTTATTACTTGATGTGGTTTCTCCAATATTTATTGTGGTTGTGTCATAAATATTTATGAACGAACCTTAGCTAGTTATCAAAGATTTTTTTTTATCCTGTAGTCTGTCTTTCAGGAAAACAACAACGATTAACTAGATTACAAAAATAATTCTAAACAACAATATCAACATTGATTGATGTACACAAGACATCAATCCTTTTGAAAAATATATGCATGTAGAAACCAGGGGAGATATTAATCAAACTTTTCAAATCTTTGATTCAGGAGATTCTGACAGAAGCCATCATTATGATGACATCAGCAACCGTGTTAAAGATGATTCTATTGTCAATATTGGGATGCATGCTACAGCAAAAGAGATGAATTGCTCCAAACATTGCATTAAATGTGATACACATGGAGAATGTATAGGATGTGAAGTTGGTTTCTACGGTTCATCTTGCGAATCGAGATGCTTATTGGACTGTGGTGTCAGAGGCTGCCAACAGAATACAGGAAAATGTAACGGTATGCATCACTTGGCTCTTTATAATCAATGGTATTTCCTTGCAGATGTGAGTGTATGCTTGGACTATTTTAGTACCTCAGATACAAAAGTAGAGTATAGCTAGTTTAACTTGGTAAAAACATATTGACCAAGTTGTACTGATTTTTTTGGACTTAAAATAAAATTACAACAAAAACCTACATAGGAGTTGTAGCTAGAATCATTTTAGTCAACAACAAAAAAAATTGACGTAGATTTTCTCTTCTTTTATTAAGACAATTAAATATTATTTATTCATGTAATTAATATGGTCAAATGATATGGCGTTTGTGTATATAATTCAGAAGAAAAAACTACATGTCATCAATTTTAATGTATCTGTTTTACGCTAACCGCAATCATCTGCTTAAAAAATTTCATCAACTCTATCAAAATGATATGTTTATGCTTTAACTAGGTAACTGTCTACGATTACTGAAAAATACCTCTTGATGTGAAATAAGATTGCATCACAATGTTTGCTTTTCGCGTTTTGAAAATAATTGTCAAATAAATCAAGATAATGTTTCTGTCTTTATAACCTCTCCAACATTCGAAAGATTGAATTCGTACGTTTTTTTCTTTCGTTGTTTTCATTTTATCCGATATACAGTGTATAGCCGGCATCATTTTATGGAAATTATAATATTTACGTCAAATACAATGCAATGAGATTATATCGTCGTACTTGTCGGTTAAAATTTTAGAACTACCATTTGTCTTTTATCGGTGAAAGTTCAAAATCCGATCGTCAAGTTTATAAAATGATATTGCAATGAAAGGGTGCCCGAATAGCAGAATACACATACATTGACGATTCGCCCAGTGTCTCTGCCCAGTGTCTCCATTTGCATTTTCTAATGATAATTCGATTTTTGTTCTGCACTTTGTTTACTATCGTCCTAATTAAGTGTGGCAATTTGAACATTGGTAAACTGTTGTTATATCTGCTCTGACATAATAATGAGGACGTTTTCTTTATTTAATACTAATCTAATATTTTCTTTTTTTGTTTAACAGGCACACCACCTGGATGTAAGTACTAAACATTCTTAAATGCCTCGGTGATTTTTAGTAGCAGGCTTGTCAGTAGTGCCTGTATGATGGTCTATTTCAAATTTTCATAAAATCAAGAAGGATAAGAAAATCATCTTTTCCATATTCAATGACCTTTACCACTAGACTTTTCTATATATTCTTCAAATCAATTTCGATCAGTATGACACAAATTTTGAACTCAATTCTTAAATAACAGAATATAATTAAAATGACCTTGAAATAAAAAAAAAACAACAAAAAACAATACAGCTTCAATGCATTCAACGATCATGTATATTCAGTTGATTATTATTCCTATTAAAATCAAAAGTGTATGCCTGCTCATTTCTTTTTATTTTTAGCATCGGGTAACACAGCAATTTATATAGGCGCTGGTGTAGTTGGAGGAATATTAGTGCTGCTACTTACTGGATGCGTCTGCAGATGTTCAATGAAAAGATCTGGGTACTCCAGATTTTGATTAAAGTAAGCATAAACCTGTCAATTCTTACATTTAGCTCGTTGATTAGCTGGAGGTTTGAAGCTGTCAAAATGTCAACTTAATTTTTATTAGATTGTATTTAAAATAAAGGCTTTATCGACTTTATTTTTATTTTATTTTTTTTAACAAGATTATATATTTATTCGTAAAATATGCTTGTTACATTATTGCACAAAGAAACCATGCCTTTCTTGATGCGTCCTGTTATATTCCACTGATTGCCCAGGTTAGCAATCAACTGTTGGTATATATGTTTATATTATAATAATGTGTATAAATTTCTTGAAATACAATTGTACAACATTTCAATACATTATCACGGTTTTATTCTATCAATCGTCTTAACTTCTTTTTAGTGACTTAAGTAATGGATTAATTTTCATTGTTCTGTTTTCGTTGTATCTTTTTATGTATTCTCGAACAAAAATTTGATAAACATTTACCTTTGTCAATTTTTGATTAGATGCATAATATGATTTGTATATGGAAAAACTTAATATTGTTAGGAAATAATTCAGACCAAGATATTTTTTGTCAAAAATTTTATATCCAAAGACTAATTGCTTTAATGATACTCTAAAATTTAATTTGTTTTATTATTAACTCATAGATTCATTTATTAATATTTTTGTTTTCTACGATTGTAATAACTAATTGAGACTTATTATTATCGAATATGTGTACCGTGTTATGATACTTATGCATCTTTTATGTGTTTAATGCTGTAAACAGCACACTTCGATATTTGATATCGACCTGATTTTGTTAGTGGAGGAGGTCTGAGTTTTCGAAGTGAATTGTCGACTGCTGCAAGAAGAATGCAATAATAAACCCAAATTTTAGTGCTGTTGTTATTCTGTGGTTAACATCTTGTAATGAACGATTCCGTAATTAAGTTATGTATTTCTCTGCTTTAGGTGTTCTTTCGTTTATTTGTACTATATTTCTGTCACTTTATGTTGTCATTCTAGTGGTGTTTTAAACATTTTCACATCTGCGGGAGGTTTGTATAGCCATCAAACTAGGTTCAATTCACATTTTCTCTAAAAATGTCTTATACCAAGTCATTATTTTGACAAAGGTAATCACATATATCGTTTCTATGTATGTTGAGGTATTTTTTGTTGCACTTCATTGGTCGTTTTGTTCTGTTGTTTTCCTCTTAAAGTAAATGCAGGGACTAAACTTAACTGTTTTTCTCTAGGGACCAGCTGGGCCCCTAAGATATTTTTTTTCAGGGGCCCGCTTAAAATTTTAGGAGCCCACTAATCTTTATACTAAAATAAAACAAAACTGAAAATTACTTAGTATATACTTACTAACAGTGTTCCAGCTTAAATCTCAGGGCAGAAGGGTGCTAGTTTTCTGAAAGGGCACTTTAACGCAATAACCCGGATTGTAAGGATACTTTGTATAAATTACCTTGAATATTGCTATAGCTATAGGCTCAGCTGGAGAACATTAGTTGTATTTAAACCTTATTCAGAAATTAATATGTTCTTGATATTGGTTCCAGTCAGATTTTTTTTTATCAAATTATCATACCATGAAGCAAAGCATATCATTTTGATGTTTATGTTAACAAACTTGTACATTTGTTAAGTGCTCCCACGTAAGGAGGGTCATTAATACAAGAAGTAAAACAGGAAGTAGTCTTCATATATGTTCAAATACAAACTTCTTTGATTCTTCTTTAAATGTATGTTCATGGTATGAAACAAAACAGTTTTTCTAATGAAGCCTTATTGTGAAATCCTACTTGTAGTCTTGAAAATGTTTTCTGTTCTGTGGTAACCATTATAATATTTGAATTATTGCCACCAGAAATGTATCATAAGATTTGACAATATTTATTTTAGGTTGTTTCCTAACAAAATTATCTCCCTTCAAATTTTCAACTTCCTGTTGACCTTTAGACAATATGGCTTTTTCTTTGAACATTAAATATTATCTCAATCCAAGCCATCCTCTAATAGTGTTGATCAAAATATATTTTTCAATAAGTTTTTAATGAAGATTGGATATCAAACTAGAAATTGGGATTTTTATTTACGAGATTTTAAATTCCGTTTTTTTATCAAATATTTTTGTAAAAAGCGATTCAGGGACAAGTTACCGTCTAACACATGCTTGTAATGACTCACAGGACAATACGAAAACATCCCTTTCACGATGCTTATTGAACAGTAAAATAGAAAACACTGTTCAATAATGAAATTATCGTAGAAAATTTAGCAGAACTAGGAAAACATGCGGAAAGAAGAAGGTATATATATGCAGCATCGTGACTCCGGATTGAAAACATAGCTATTCGACTGGGTTCAGTTATTAGAAATAACCTACTGGTTTTCGGAAATACTCTATATTTCTATATCGCTTTGATAAGACAAACAGGTTTCCTTTTAGGAACAGTCTTTGTTAATATCGCGGGGGAAAGGGTACAAATGGGATTTACTTCAATTTTTTTACAGTCGCCAGCTGGTCGACCATGATGACTAAATATATTCGCCCAGCCGAAAATCTGGTCGCCTCGGGCGACTGGGCGAGCGTTAAGTTTAGTCCCTGTAAATGTGTTTCTCTCGGTTTTGTTCTTATTTGTTTTTTTTTTAATCGATTCATGAATATTGAACAGCAATAAACTACTGTTGCCTTCATTTATTACAGTTTTCATTTTCGTGTCAGTTGAAGTAATAAACACAAAAGCACGTTCCATTTCAGAGTATACGTACACAAAACATGTGTCAAATACGACAAAGGACTGTTTAAACATGGGAATACACGAGTTAGTATCCCCAATGATAATACATTTACCAATCAATAACCTTATTTTTTAAGAAAGGATTGCAAACTACCTACGGTCACCTAACGTTTACCGGCATTGTCTTTTCTAGAGATCAGTATGTTCTTGTAGTTTTATTTACCAATAGCTTACCCATAAAAGCGTGTTGCAGGATTTTATTTCATTTGTATTGACAAACTCATGGTTAAATATACTGATACTGTTTCTGGTATTTTACTACGAATATAAAAAAGAAGATGTGGTATAATTGCTAATGTCCACAGGAGACCAAAATGACACAGACATTAACAACTATCGGTCACGATACGGCCTTCAACAATGAGCAAAGCCCATACCGCATAATCAGCTATGAAAGACCCCGATATGACAATGTAAAACAATTCAAACGAGAAAACTAACAGCCTTATCTATATAAAAAAAATGAATGAAAAAAAATATGTAACACATAAACAAACGACAACTACTGAATTGCAAGCTCCTGACTTGGGACAGGCACAGTCTTTAAAGAACAATAACATTATGTAAAATATTCAAAATAATAATAATAATAGTAACAGTTATAATAATAATAACAATAATATCCGTTATTCAAAGACAGAAACTAGTTAGGGTTCAACTTATTTTCCTTAAGGCTCTCTACATTATTCAGTTATTTATGAACATGTGTATATATGTTGATAATCAACTTTATTTTAAGATTACATTTATTTACAGTTTTGTCAGGAATTGTACAACTAACATTTTCTCGTGCATACTATATTTAGATTAGAAGCGAGTTTGGGGGCATACAAAATATCTTATAGGTTTTCTTTAACAAACTGTTCATTGCAATTATTAATAAATTATCTTTTTTAATTGTAGCAATAGCTCTGCAAGAAAAATAAAAACATAACATCATCAGTATTTTTTACTTTTAGACACTACTGCATTGTTGATAACAATACAGATAATGAGTATCTGCGATGTGGAATAGATTTTTTTATATTGATGTAAAAATTATAATGATTAAATAAAATGTGAAAAAAAAAATTGTCACCCTAATATCATTGGCTATAGGGTATCCACTAATGACATGAAGGTAAGGTCCGTTGTTGACATTAATCATGCTCATCGATTTTTATTGATAAACGCTACTATAATATAATTTTGATAACGGTTATTGATATAACTAAAACTATAAATTAAGTTTTTATTTCCTGGGATTTGATGTCATTACACATAAATAAATGAAATCATATAACAACATAAAAGAGGGCGAATTATATCAGAGGGACAATCAAACTCATACATCAAAAATGAACCAACACCGCCATGGCTAAAAAAAATACAAAGAGAAAAAAACAAAACAAAAGAAACAAATGAATATAGAAAACTAAAAGCTAAGCAAAAGTACCTCCCAAAAAACGGAGTTGATCTCAGGTGCTCCGAAAGGGTAAGCGGAACCTTTGGACTCGTCGTGTTGCTCATATTTTAAAATCCAGTAAAAAGTCTAATTCGGTAGGTCACATTTGTGGTGAAAAGGAAAGTGAACTGTACTTACAACATAAGGAACATATCCGATATCATCTGTAAAACGTTTATTTCATAACTGTCAACCAACTCGTGATGGCGTCCGTAAATTCAGAAAGGATGATTTCAACTTCACCATTTGAAACTCTTTGTTTAATATCTTCCTTGTAAGCGGCAACCCTCTTTCAAGGAAATCATGATAGGAAATACAAGCCCGAGAATATCGTACGAATTGGAAATTAATATTCCGCATGCATGCGCTGCTGGATGTTGCTACATATGAATGGAAAGTTGGAATTTTGAACTCATCTCTGTTGTCGTAAAGTTGTCAGAAACACGTATATGTGATTCTTTATTACTACTGTCATAGAAGTGAGAGGTAAAGCTACGTATACAACCAGGTTTAGTCTACCATTATCTACATAGGAAAATGCCCGTACCAAGTCAGGAACTTGATAGTTTTTAACCTTTCGTTTGATGTATTTGAGTTTTTGATTTTGTCATTTGAATGAGAACTTTCTGTTTTTATTTTTTGTATTTTTGTCATCTTACCCTTTATATGAATTATTTGAAGACATTTCTCTGAAAGTTTTTTCTAAACACTCCTTTAAAAATTTTAATTCATGCATACATCTTTCAATATGGAAAAAACATACATCTTCTCGGTATGGAGAAAAGATTTACACAAATTCAATGACTCACTAGATTGATTGTTGACTGTATAGAAACGCAAACGTTAGTTTATAGTTTCAAATATACTCCATTTGCAGGAGGTGCCTGAATTTTGCTTTCTAAGTATGGAAAGTTCAGCAGTCGAAAGCTGATCTCATTTTTTTCGTTACGTTTTGTTCTCAACTGAATGTCATTGTTAATTTCTTAATGTAATTTGAGATATTCATCAGAATGAACAATATCTGTTGTTCATGTTGTATCAAGCTCAATGGATAACATTGATATTGAAATCAATGCACTTCGTAAAAATATACAAAGGTTCCTGACATGCTTACATGTCTACACAAGAACCATCCATGGTACAAAATGCAAAAAACATGATATACGAAGTAAATATTGAAGCCGTAAGAGTTTAAAAGTTGTTTTGCAAATAAGACTACATAATAATCAAGTAAATCATCATTTTCCAAAATATATGATGTTATAAACTGTTAATTTCATTTTGGTAATGAAATAAAACAAGCTGATAGTCTCACATTTAAAATACATCTTATAGTTTCATCCTCTGACGTCATAAACCAAGCAATGGATATTTTAAATACGTTGTAAACGCTGTTGCATTGAAGCAATGTTGTATTCTTTGTTCAGTTTAACAATGCTTCATCCTCCATTTTCTACATACAGAAATGAAAGTATTCATTTCAGGAATATGAATGTCATTCGATGTGTATGAGCTCTTCCATTTGTTGATAACATAATTCCGTTTTGAATTTTCGACAACTATTCAACTTCGGTCCAAACAACAATAATAGCCTACCCATTCATTACCCGCATTAATAATCATTTGTTTTCTGTCATTCGTGGTATATTACTTTTTTTTAATAATAAGACAAGTTATTATTTTTAACTAAGACATTTTAAAATATCTGTAGTGTTTCTTGCAAACATTTCATTCGTCATAAACACGTGTCAGCCTCTGTTTCGACCCTAAACTAATTTATGTCCTCCAAAACATTTACAATTATTCTACAAAATGAAACATCGGGAACAGCAGTTATTTAATCAAATTTATAAGAATATAATCTTAACATGCTTAAGAATACAAAATGCTTCAAAAACTAAGTCCATTCTACAGCTGACAATATTGGCCTAAGACTTATATGCTATTATTTTAGTTCGATTTTGTTATATGGCTCTGTAAAAAGGGGGAAAGATTCCGGAAACAAGTCAAACTCACAGATAAAAAATGAAAACGACATGACCAAAAAAGAAAAAAGACAAACAGACAAACAGACAAATGACACTCTACGATGAGTTTATTTATCAATAGGACACACCATAAACACGAACCTCATCAAAACATGGTGATGATCATATAATAAAATCATTGAGTTCGATATTATCTTGATATTGTAATTTATTTGGCTCATTTGTTGAGATGCAATTGTTACTAGATATTTTTAGGGAGGTTTACATTATCATCCGTCTTGCTCAAAACTAGATATGTCAAAACAAATATTAAACGCAAGAGATACAAAGAAAATTTTAATAATTCTTTGCAATCTGAATAATTTTAGGATTATGTAATTAATAATTTGCAGCGTTTTAAGAGTAAAATGAAAATTAAAAAATATGACGAACTGCAAATCGGGTAATCAACTAGCATACGGCAAACTTAAATCTGAAACTTATCATATGAATAAAACACAACTGTCATACCCTTGGTACAGATAATTTCTGTCGAAGACATTGGTGGAATATATCTGCTTTTATAGTTATCTGAACATTTCATATGTATGACATATAAATTTTGTGGTTTTGTTTATGGTTAAATATAAATTCGCTTTTCATTTAATGTACAACCGAACACTTTCATTTATACAAAAACGTACACCTGTCATAATAGATAATCATGGATCTGATGTAAGTTTGTATTAAATTCAAATCAATATCGAAACGTATTCAATGGTAAGGTAATATTTGAAGAAAATCAATATTTATTTATCTCAATTATAGAAATTTTCAGGACAAATGTAAAGCATGATTTTCGGATTCGTTTCTCCGCAAATACATCTGCCGATTTCTATAACAATATAATTAATGAAAAGCAATTATCTTGATACTGTCAAAATAGTAAATAATCAATTTGTAATTTGAGAAGCTATTAACCTTTTGTAAACTTATTGATGTCCCTAAAACATTTCAACTATTTAAATCGTTACAAAAATATATCAATAACAAGTGACATAAAACGTTAAAAGATACTGAACTTATTGCTATATTTAATCTCTTAATCAGTCTTTTCTTGCATGATTCTAATCGTATCTTTTCGCAAATGTTACACATATAGATATTTATATTTATCTTATTCATTTACTCGATTTACAATCTTCTTGACCACTATCTTTTTTTTAATCAGTGTTGCTCGTTTGATCTCAGTTGTCCATTGGTCATAATTCGATTAGACAAAATGTATGGCCTTCATTTTTCTGAATTTCTTCTTGTGAAGTCATAAAGAGCGACCATGTTAATATTTAATATAAAAAACGCTCAGCGTGCCTTGGATTTAATATTTTGAAAACTAACTATCACGAGTTAATACATATCGAATAACAGTTGCTGCTGTGGTACAATTTGGTAATACATAACATCATAAAAACAAGTGGAGATATCAAAGAAATATGCAAACTCGAAAATAGACGAGAAACTGAAAACACTTTGACACAACTTAAAAGATTAAAAAATGATTAACAGGTCAACAAAAACGATGTAACAGACTTAAGACTAAGCAGCCCATGGCTTGCATGTATGGCTTGTTGCAATGCAAAAAGCTCCATTTCGATTTTGCATGGGATACAGAAATATGTAGAAAACAACTTTTTAGTTGATTATTTAGAAATATATCTCTGATTTTTGTTAAAATTTGTTACTTTTCATTATTTGTTTTGTTATTTGAATTGCAAGGTTTCAAACTTGTCTCTGAAGTTCGAAGGATTCTTGAAAGGGATAAATTGTATGTAACAGAAATGTTAGTACTGGCAGAATGAACTTGATAGTTATATGATAGCGTATATTACATGTAAAACTAAAGCTGTTTGGCTGCAATTTATGCCGTCTTGTGATATCTTCTAAGTTTTTAATGGAAGTGTTGTTTGAATATCGTATATATTGGCAGTTATTGCTTAAGCTTATCAGGAATTGTTTTGTTTTGTTTGAAATATTTGACATTTTGTCGTTTGTTGGTCTTTTCTAGTTTACTTTCCGGTATGATTGTGGTCATTGTCGTAAAGTGACCTATGATGTTTATATCAATTTCCTTTGTGGTCTTGATCTGGTGGATAGGTGTGTACTGTTTGCAATTATATTTCAGAGTGTTATTTTAATATGGGTATACATGAAATCTTTCCATCCATTTTATATATTACTTTAATTACAAATTCTCATTAACATCTGATGAACACGCTGATACATACAAAGAGTAATCCTTATTAACCTAATTTTTTGGGTTCCTTTTCTTATCCGAATATCCGAATTTAGAAATCAGTGTATACAAAGTTACATTCAACATGTTCAAATTATCTGAAAATTTGAGGAAAGCACATTCTGCAATATTAACAACAAGTATATAGAAGATAGAAAATTCACAGCAAAATCCCTTACACACTACTTTAAACTTTAAATTATTTTTATCTTTATTCTCATATTTCAAATCACAGCTAATATGTTGAAACTGTCTAGAAAATGAAACCATCGCATATTCTATTCAGTACATACACTGCTGAACATCATTTGCCTCGAAAGGCTAGTTTTGTATGAAAATGTTTATTGACGATAAATGTATGTTCAATAATGCTTTAAATATATTATTGCTCACATGCGTGGTTGTGCAAAAAAAAAAAAAACAAACTTAAACGAATAATTGTAACGACACCTACCAATAATTATAGTATATCCAAATGAGTTAAATTAATAAACTGTTTTAATAAAAAAGTCTAAAAAAGCTTCATTAGGACATGATGCTATTTATTTAATCCTGTAATGGTATGTTGTTATTTGAATGTTATATTTAACATTGCCATTAAAGTAGGAGGTTTGGCATGTCACAAAACCAGGTTTAAAAATGTCCTGTACCAACTCATGAATATCGCCATTGTTATATTATAGTTCGTTTCTGTGTGTGTTACATGTAACTGTTGTGTTTATATTGTGTCGTTGGTTTCCTCTTTATTTGAGTGTGAATTCACATTACTATAAGACGTGTCACGGTACTTTTGTCTAATGCTCAGTTCGTTTATGTGTGTGTTACATTTTAATGTTGTGTCGTTGTTTTCTTATATTTAAGTTTTAGTTTGTAACCCGGATATGTTTTTTTTTCTATCGATTTATGAGTTTCGAATAGCAGTATACTACTGTTGCCTTTATTTATTCCTTAAAACAGATGACAATGTAATGTACATAATATAATCATGTCTGATAACTTTAAAAAAAATCAAATCAATTGTCAAAATCTAAGCAGACATGTTCATTGACATGAGTCTGATGAGTCACGAAAACTGCCGTACCTTGACATATAATGTTTTACTTTTATAAATTGTTATTTGGATGGAGAGTTGTCTCATTGGCACTCATACCACATCTTCCTATATCTATTCAAGTTTTTAACTGTCAAAACTCAAAAGAGTTGTTCCATATTTTTACCAAGAAAGACAAACTCTTGATGATACCATGTTCGAATGTGGAATATTATAAAGTCTGAATAATAGGGTATATCTACACTTCGTGCATCACGCATTGCAATTATGCATTAAACAGCCCTTATCTATAACACGTGTATTATATGATGTTGTATGGCATATGGTGCAATGGTAGAAACTGTATGTAGCTATGATGTATGGTGTGAGAGAAGGATGTAATAGTGTATAAGATGTGGCACGGTGTGTTTGTGTAACATTTATATTAAGTGTGGTTATCAAAATTTTGATAAGAACGGAATTCTAATTTGTACATTAATTTACAATTTTGTTATCAAACTCTTTTTTTAAATCAATAATTTGTATAGTTGCACACTTTCTTGGAAATTAAATTGTATTATGAGTTAATTTGGAGTGTGTAGATATAATGTATAAGGTGTTTGATGCAAAGGTGTAACGTGTATGGTTTAATGGTATTTCGTGAATGGTTTAATATTGTATGTTGTTAGTTCAAAGTTTACTCCATACAAGAAATGTATACGAAACAAAGATTTATTCAGAAAAAAATGTAAGATACTCTACACAATATGTATAACAGTGTATCTTGGGTATATCGAGGTTTGAGGAGATAGGTCTTTGTAACAAAACAGAATTTGTGATGAATATTACATATCAAAGTTTAGCAATTAGCAGCTTATTCATAGACAAGTTTAATCATTAAAAGAATATAAAACGTTCATAAATACAAAGGAGTTAGATATAAAAACATACATATATATATATTATATAAATTGGATACGAATCATGATTATTTTCAATTTGAACAAAATCAATCTGTCACATAAAGTCGATCACTGAATAAGTTTTTTTTTTTCTGTCTAATTGATCAACCGCTTCCAGACACATTCTGTGTAAGTGTCTCAAAATTCACATATGTATGATACTGTCATCTGACATGGTCTATCTACCCATTCGAAATTGTAATTTGTAATTGCCATTAAACATTTTTCACTAGTTGGTTGATTTTGTTCGCCTAAGGCAAAATTAAGATATGGCATCCTTTCATTTGGTTTGCTGATCCATTCCAAATCACTGTCACTGTTAAAGTTGTAACCTCCCAACCAGTACCCGGTCGCTGAAAATAAAAATAATGGTGAAATGTATTTTGAAATAGAAATATCAGTGTCCGATATGATTCAATACTTGATCAAAATTCACGCACAAGAATTAAACAAATTCGTGCCGTTAAACTATCGATCCATCATGTTCATTTTAAAATTATTATTAAACAATTACCATTCTCAGATGGAGATAATGACCCATCGATAAAAGTTTTCGCTGCGTTTCAATTTCCCAATGTCTCATCGTACAAACAACACTTTGTGTTTATTCACATTATTACAACAATCTGCATCTTTGGACTCAATGCTTATAGCCTTTGAATGATTGTTTCGCAATAAATTTTCATGTAGGCGTGTGAACTAGAGTACATACTTTAGAATTATAACACTCAGTTTGCTAATTTGAGTTGACGGACGGAGTATATACATTCAACTTGTTAATTGTGCTTGATTTTTTTTAAAAGCATAACATTCACAATACATGTGCATTAATGAAATTGAAAAGAAAAAAATCTGTACAAAGCAACAACAAAAACTGTTCAGTAACATTAAGCTGTCATAGTGTGCTATAAGATATGTTAGGAGATACTGTATATTACAATTCAAGACCTAATGATAGATTTTGTCTCATAAAATATTCCAATATCGTATGACATTATCTTCGAAATACAGTCACATAAACAAACGCAAAATAAAATTGTATACACAATAACTAGTATAGTAAAATGTTTAACATACCCCCAGTGTTTCTTGTGAATAGTTCATTTGTGATAAAGTTGCTCTCAGCTTCAGTTTCTATTTCAGCCAAAATTCCCCCAAGGCATGTACAATTATTCTGAAATATAAGATCAAATATAAGATCAAATGAAGAACATGTAAAATGTCATGAGTAAAATCATTGTTAAGAAATTATTGATATACTAAGGTACCAACTTGACCACGTCAAAGAGATACATATGGCTATTAATTTTGCATTTCATTTTGTCATGTAGCCTTTACTGTTTATGTATGTACACATTTGCCGGTTTCAATTGATTTAGATGTAACAAAGGAAAGAGGACATGTATGAAGTTTAACTGTCATTATTCAGTAGGATACATTTTTTTATGTTTTTAAGCCAATCATAAAGACATTGATTTTCTATTTACACTAAGAAAGTTAAGTAGATTCATTGTACATATGTATAACAATGTGTAAACATCAGGTTTGCCTTATAAATGATTGAATTTTAAAATCAACCGTATGCCAGCCACATAGTCTTAAAAATGAAAAAAAAAGAAGGACGACTAAAACAAAAACAAATCAAAGATAGAAACAGTAGGAAAATGATACCAAAAAATATTTACTCTAGGCAAAACAAATATTTACGCTTAAGCAAAAAATAAATAAGCGTGTGTTTATAAGAGTTCGGCAACACAAATATATAAAACAACACAACAGGGTAAATAGTTCATCAAAAACCGATTCGTCTAAAGAAAACTTACATGTACGAATAAAACTATACCTTACCATTGCCTCTGACCAAGTGGCTGTAACTTTAATAATTTTGTACGAAGAATTACCGAAGATTACACATTCAGTGCATGCAGGTGGATCTAGAATAGACAAAATGTTATTTACTCATATACAAAATTGAAAAAAATGGCATGCTTTTAAATAAACGTTTATACATTAGACTTAAAAAAAGACGCGAATATAAGCAATTATAATGCTACGGAGGTCCATCACTAATTAGATAATCCATATTTTACAGTAAGCTTCAAAAGACCCCGAACATGAAATATGTGAAACACGAAGAAAGTAACGGGCTTATTCTTTAAGATATATGAAACAAAAAAGCATATTTTATATCTGGGGTAGGTGGGTCAAATATTACACAAATATCTAAGCCGTTGGTATAGACACTTAAATTTGGGAAATAAGGAATATAAATGGATAATATGGCTACGAAATTCATAAAATATATGTCCCTATATTAAAAAAAAGAGGACAAAATGGAGAAAGCAATAATCGAACAATACAACTACAATAACATTAATGATTGTGAAACACTGTGAAACCAAGATAGAAGATGGACAAAACTGATCTGGTTTGCCAGATGTTTGTGTTACAGGTCAGTCCTTTCGTTATTTTTCCGTTGCAATATGTCCTGAAAAGTAGTAACATTTTAACATGTTATGTCTGTTTGTTTCATTCACAAATTATTGTCAATGAAATGAAATTTTAGGCATCTGTCATACAAGTGAGAGGTTCAACTATGTATCAAATCATGTCTACACAATGAAATGTCTGTACCAAGAATAAGACAGTTGTTATCCATTTGTTTCATGCGTTTGAGCTATTGATTTTTTTCTTATTTGATTAGTGACTTTTCGTTTTGAATTTCCGCATAGTTTAGTATCTGTGTGATTTTTTTCTATTGGCTCAATCAAATTTTTAAAACAACTAAATCTTTTAAAGAAAATAAAGTAATCCCTTAAAGGACACATTTTATCATCTACAACTAAAAAAAGTTAATCTACAGTTTATACAGATTATAAAAGTTTTTTTTTATTTGGTGTGAAATATGCTCTGGAAATTGGAAAAAGTTACCGAATAAAGTTTTTTAAAAGTCATGTCTTTTCAGTAAAAAGAAACAAAAAACACAAACAAACAGTGGAATGTTAAAAGTAACCTGTTATGGCAAATCGTTAATAAATAAATGAAATATTTGGTTTCGGGCAATGGAACAATGAGCTGATCTTCATACTTCTGGAAATATATTTTGATCTATTGCATAGTTACATATTAAATAACTGTATACTAAGGTATATCAGCCATTAAATATCAGTTATATAATGCAATGATCAAAATGAAGGCAACAGTAGTATACCTCTGTTCGAAGTTCATAAGACGATTGAAAAAGAAAGAAAAACAAACCCGGTTTACAAACTAAAACTGAGGGAAACACATCAAATATAGGAGACCTACGACACAACAGTGACACTAAAATATAACACAATAAGAAACGAACTATAATAACAATGATCACTTTCTTAAACAGGTATAATAAATAACGCCAAAGTATCACGCAATACACAACGCCTGCTTACACCGACAAAAAAAAACAACAGATGAATGCACATATAAAAAGAGAGATTTTTTTATCATTTAATGTTTGTTCCTCAATCTTATTGGTGAATGTGAATTAATATTTAATAAGATGCGTTTCATTTCATAACAAAATATTGTTTACACTTACACAAAAACAAATAAAACCAAACATCGTATAGTTCAAATATCATACCTCTTTGTCTATCTATACCATGTGTCGAAAAACTAAAATACTCTTTCGTAAAATATATTGATAGTAGCAGATAGAATGAAAATTAAATGATTTATTAGAACAGTTCTAATGAATCATATACCAAGTAGGTGAAGCAAAAACGTTTTAATATAGTGAACTTCTAACGTTTTTCGTAAGTCCCTCTTTCACTGCGTACAGAGTTTTTGACAATTCCCTCCTAGTTTTCTTGTTTACAGGGAATTTTCTGAATTTAAGATATCCGAAGCAAACAAGAAAGTACATATCAATTCAATTTAATTGTAACCCTCTCGTCAATTTAAATCGTCGTAAAACGCTTTTCTGCACTGATGAGATAAATAACATTCGCACCATCACCAAAGTCAGGGTATGGAGTCTATAACAGTTTTGTTTCAGAAAACATTACACGTGATTGATGTACGATCGAAGCACATGTTTGAACCAATATTAAGTCAGATATATATTTTGGTATTTCATTTGACCTGGAAAAAAGTTATTGAATATTGTATTTGGATATCTTGTAGAAATATCAAAAGAACGTTGATAATGGACACTAGTGTGTGTGTTATAAGGGGAAGCAAATGTTTGCGTGATTATTTGTGATTATTGCCCTGGATCTTTATGTAGCGAGAAAAATGGAGCTCAGATTGTTTTGTTAAAATTATGTCACTTTAATTGTCGAATAAACGTAAATGTCTCAGTAAACATGATGACAGTTATATATTTGCAATATTATGAAACTTTTCTAATTTACTGACAATACTTTTTTCTTTTTAAAGCACGCGAGCCAACAGCAATTATGGTAGCAGCACAACAATTTTCCGATTTGTCAAGACGACACATATAAGTTTGATCATAAAAGCTAGCAACACAACATTTTTCCTGTAATAAACACATCAAAGCGCACAATGGTAATGATTCTGCGTATACATCATCCGAATATTGTGATGATAAAACACTTTCTTCTCTATGGACATTGCAAATAACTTCGGTCAATTCTGAAAATTCAGAACTTATTGAACAAACCATAACAACTGTCATCACTACACATATTTTTAAACAATCACTTTCCAGAATCATCATATTATGAAACAGAACGCAATTTAGTCTTATCAAATTGTGAATATTTATGCGTAATTTCTGCTTTTTAAGAGTACAGATTCCTGTAAGATTGTATGCTTACAATCAATATAGTCCAGCCGATGGGTGCATGAAAAGCATGAAACTTTGCACAGTAGTTCTTGGTAATAGGAATATCTCAAAAGTAATTAGATTTTAATTAGTTGCAATTATCTGCTCTTTAACAATTACAATTAATGAATATTATCGACGCATATGGTTAATTTTCATCCAAATCAATTAACAGAAAAAAAACAAATATATACTACTAAAATACAAATATTTAGTTAACCATCCTTGAAATTAATTTTCACTGACACGTGTGACACGCATATGAAAATAATTGTTATTTATATTATCTGGTCTAAAATCGTAGTCAAGATCAGTTTAAGCTCAATTTACAGAGTTATATAGTATTTAAAATAGCATATCTCTTTCTTCAATCACATTTGATTATTCCTTAATTCTGCTGCGGTTCGGTCTGAAACATTAGTTCGTAATACAACTAAAGCGCACCTTTGATAAAATGTTAAAAATCCATGGAATGCTACACAGAAAACTAGAGACAAATTAACCGTGTATTTTTTCATTTTCTTGAAAATGAGAACCATATTTCTTTTGTTTTTGTTAAAGCCCGAAATGGCGTTCTCTTTACTTGTGCTTTAATCTGAAAAGGTAAATTACTGACTGGTGCACATGCAACATCAATTCACAGCAGTTTTGGTCAAGGCATCTAGGGCTTTGTTTGGGTAATACTTTTAGAGAATCATCACTTAATGTTGGATTCTGCATTATCATTACTTGCGGCAATTATTATGTGTTCATTGACACAACTTAGTAGTATTCCAAGGAAATAATGTCCCTGACTGATATGTTTTTCTAAGTGTTTAAGTTACCAATGGAAGGACAATAGACAGTGTTTTTAGGAACTGTTCCATTGATAAAACTGTGAGTTACTTAAGGTGGTACCTAACACTACAAGGAGATAACTCTGTAAAGTCAGCTAAACGTTTTAATTACGTTGTGTTGTAAAAGGAATATTAAGCTTCTCAATGATCAAAATTGGTGGTTGTCAAATTGCTATATAACCAGTGTAATTTTTCTGACAAAACGGTTGGTTCAAATTTTTTAAAATTTTTATATTTTTGTTAAAGTGTCAAAGTATATACTTTGACAAAATTGTATGAAAATTAAACGAGCAAAATTAATTTTAGTGAAAGTGTTGGGTACCACCTTAAATATACGAATGCATGCTACTGTTTTGTTTATATCTAAGAAACACAATACGCATGAATAAGGGACCATGTTTGCGAAGTCGACATCTGAATAGTGATAGTAATATGACTAAATGCTGGAAACAATGAAAATGTGTTACATAATTTGAATAGTGTAAATACAATTTGAGCATCTTATTTACTTGGTTTTGGCTTCTATAATATTTTAGATTTGTTAATAATTGACAACTATCTATTTCGCAAGTGTCTAAAGATATGTTTTAAGTGTCATAACATCAATCTGTTAAATTAAATGTGGTAGAAACTATTGATATTTATAAATTATCGAGTTGAGATGACCAATGATAATCTGTTTATCGATTTTTTACGTATGACACCGTTGTCAATTTCATTATCAACGCCACGTGCCTCCTTAGTTTCTAGCGATAATTTTCCATCTCAAGCGAGTAGCATGATATGGAAAAATATCACACACAAAAAAGATCAAAGGAAAAATGCTCAAAATAGCGATAATCTAAATTCTTACATAAATTTGAATTTGTAATTCAGCTGTGTTGTATATTAGTGATGTGAGTGTACACATTTTGTACTTGGTGTTGGCCGCTTGAACCCAATTCATAAATATCACATCAAATTAGCACGAAAGTTTTGTTTTCTCACCGATTGGTGACAAAATAACAGAACTATTCACATGATATAAAACTGTCATAAACCTAGGGGTTTAGATAATTGTTGAACCAGATTTAATCCATCATTTCTTTTTCTGGATATGGCTGTATTAAGTCCGGCATATGTCAGTTGTTTTTCACTAATTGTGTTACTTTTTACTGAATGCCACTCATTTTGTTTGCCTTGAATTTTGGTAATTAGTCACAAGGTTAAAGATGTTTTCAATTGAACTATAATTAACACGAACATAACTTTCTTATTACGGATAAGCTCAGAACATTGTTTTATGTTCCGAACACATGCTTACCTTGTTACGAAAACAAGGTAAGCAAGTATAAAATTTGTATTTGAAACGGCAACTTAAAAAAAAGACATTCATACATACATAAAATGTATGGTCCAATTCATTTATTCATGTGCTATTTATATGTCTACTTACTCTTAAAATGTGTTATATATTTTTCAATTTTCTTGGAGCATATGCATATCACATTGATAACATTTTTTTCATCTTTTACATTCTCAAAAGATAATCAGTTGATATTTTTGAAGAAAAACAACATGATTTAAAATTCATACTGCATTACGCCGCTTGAGTTGGTGCTAAAAGTGCACAATTCAAATAATTCAATTCAAAATCATTTCATGTAAATACAATTAACGTGGTATATAACACCTTGACTAATATTAATTTGGCTTGTTTAAGGTGGTACCAACACGTTCAATAAAATTAAGTTGGCTTGTTCAATTTTCATAAAATTTTGACAAAGTATTTACTTTGACCCTTTGACAAAAATATAAAAAAAAAAATTTGAACAAACCAATTTATCAGAAAAATTACACTGGTTATCATGGTTATATAGCAGTTTAACAAACACTAATTTTGATCATTGAGAAGCTTAATATTTCCTTAACAAGACAACGTATTTAAAACGTTTAGCTTATTTTACAGAGTTATCTCCCTGGCGTGTTAGGTACCACCTTAATTTCAAAAGCTTTTGACAACATGTTTTCTTACAACCTTTACAATAATTTGAGAGCGAAGCTCAAATCTTCATATGTAATTTATTGTCCCCAAATATACCGTGTTACGTCACTAGGAGACTATGAAATTTATCTTACCGACTATCTTAACGTGAGAAATTTAGTCTAGTGACCTATCAAAATGAGCAAGTCTTCAATACTGCTAGTATAAAGAAATTACATTCATTGAATCTACAGAAACTGATGCCATCAGTTACAAACTGTTAGGTTTAATTTTGTTTTATCAATTTATTTCAATCTTAATCATCAATTTCTTCGTCTGTTGAAACATTTCAGATTTTTTCTCAGTACCGTTATTTTTATAGAGGGACGCAAAACCACTACTTTCCGTGTATGAAACAAGCCCCCACTCCCTTCTTACCTAACATGGAATATAAAGGAACGTAACTCCACTACTAACCGTGTATGACATAAGATCCGCCTCCCTTCTAACAGAATAAGGCATATAAGGGGACGTAACTCCACTACTAACTTCGTATGAAATTAGCCACGCCTTCCTACTTACCTGATATAAAATATACATGGTCTCCACGCGGACGATTTTAACCACTCATATTCCTAGAAATGTATAGGAGGTTAGATACATTTATATCCTTACAATAACATAACGTTATGAAAGAAAACTGGGTTGCAAAAAAAATCATGTTCCTTTTTGAGACAGTGCATGGATACTTAAACATAGATATGTTACTGTCTGATTTTATGAGTTGTGTTTTGAATCAAAGATACACCACATTATGGTATTTAAAATATAAAAACACTGAAAAAAATTTGTATCACATTGAACTTACACATAGTTGTAGTATGAAGCTTTTTGGATTTTATTTTTCGTAATGAAAAGACTTATAAAAATGGTTGCAACATTGGTTTTATCCACAAGCATTCATAATATCTATTTCATCGAAGTTTACTAAACATTATCCATAAACATGATAAAAGAGACATTCAGCAAATATGAATAACAAGAATAAAACACAAACAAACGAACACTGCAATCATTATATGTGTCAGAAATAGCATCCGTAGCCACCTGCACCATGAATATTCATTTCATAAAAATTTACGGTCAACTCGACTTTTAGGAATCGATGAACCATGTCGTATAAATTCTTGTTAATTTCATGTCTTCATATTAATATTGTTTATGATGTTATTATTATGTATTTCATATTTGTTCGGATATGTATTATTTGTATGTAATGGAGAAGACGTTCTAAGTTGCAAAACTTGTGTCCAATCCTATTGTCAATGTTTTTTTTTTCTGACAATAAAATATGTTTAAACTAAACTATTCACTGACCGAAAACAACGGTAGCGGGATAGAAAATACGGAGTCACGTCAAAAGTTTGAATATCCCCTATCATATGTGAAACATTTATCCCATAACAGCTAACACACTAATGATGACGTCCGTGTAATTTACAACAAAGTGATTCAAACTTTGCCATTTCTTCTGATTGGTTAAATGATTTTTGTATATAAGCTCGTGTACATAGTCCTTCAAAGGTATTCTTCCATCAATGTTTTTTCATGGTTTACCTGGGCCATCAAAAGTAAAATTTATAATTAATCTATATTGAATTACTGTACCATTTTTCTGTCGAAATAACCTAAAACATATGGTGCACACATTTGAATACCTAAAAGTGCGAGTTATACATTGTGTACCACATTTATCTGCGTTATCTTTTCATAGACAGAAAAACAAATATTACGATCAATCCTTTGAATACAAAACCAAATGAGAAAATGTACATTTTGTAAAGAACACTCGTCATATTCAATTGTATTATGTATATCATAGCTGATTATCTTTGAAAGCAGATTGCATCTTTAGCCATCAATTGACAATTCGTACACGCCAATACAATTAACGGTATCAATGTATTGCTCCAGATTCAGGCGGACATTACTTGTCTCTTCATCAAAGTTTTAGAACAAAACTTTTCTAAAATTGAATATTTTAGCCACCGTCGCTAATTCACTGGAATTCTCTGAATTCAGGTTATTGAATAAAATAACTCACAGAATATGCACATGATACTTACTTTTTTTTTATTTTAACTTACGATATGATCTACAGAACTAGAAAGCAAACCAAGAAATAATGTATTCATATTTTTGTCGTAAAACAGTTTCTCCTGAAACAAATGAAGCAAATGGATAAATTTTAGAAATTGTAAAAGACAGATGATGTTATTGAAATTATATTTTAACTATTTAAAAAAAGAAGGAAATAGCATTAAATATCATGATCCAATCCAGAAGCGGGTTGAAGTTGTTCCAGACTCACCAATGGTATGCATACACGATCTAACATTAAAATCTGACTCTTGTATGTATAAGTCAAAGTTAAAATGGTAGTTGTAAATAAAAATAACGGTTGCTGATTTCATGACTTTTTTTCTGAAGTGACAGCTCTTAGATTGTTAAAATCATTCCCAGTAGATAGGTTTTATGTTTTGTTATTACTGCTAACAAAATAAAAAATCTTTTCGAAATTTGTGTATTTTAAAGTTTTACTCCAAAAGAGTTCTCGAGATAAATAAAAATCTGCTATGTTATTGTGCTGTACCCGACAAAATAACAAGAATACTAGGAATACAAATTTCTTCTCTTGATTGGTTTTAATCTGATTGAATTAGGAATAGGAAGTCCTTAAAGTATGAAACTTATCTTAGCATGACAAACATATTCTTAAAGGATATAGTTTACCCAGAGAGTATGTTTTAAAGTAGTACAGAAGATAGAGAGAACGTGAGGAAAATAATTGTATATACATTTCAATTAATCACTACTACTTTGTTTATGTATAATCAATTGACCTAAAAAATAGAAGCATTGAAAACGATGTTTAATTTATACAATACTTTGAAATTTAACATTTGCTAATTGCTATTTACCTAAGAAAGATTACCATTGATTTTGTGACAAATCCTTTTTAATTAGATATTGCACTTTTTTATAGAACACTCAAACAACATATATCGAACTATCTTAATTGGACTGCTAACCGATCTATACACCCTTATACAGAAAACCAAAAACAAACAAAAAAATATTGCTATTGCAATAGACAGGTTGTTAGTTTCATATATAATTGTAAAATAATTGTAAATATGTAAGCCATAGCATGTTTTCAAATATAATGGCCTTGAAAAAGGCTACTTTGTTTGAAAAGAATTCGAAACGGCAACCATTCTTTTCGTATTTCTTATATTGATTTGATAGTAGATGCACGTTTTTGGATTATAGGTAGAAAATGATTTGTACCCTTTTCCTTATGCGTAGAACAAAAAAATATTACAAAACAAATTAAAAATAAAACACCTACTTTCAATACAAATCTGATATATAATCGAGAAATCACATAGTAGTAGTTACCAACATGAACAACGAATGATCCGCATATAAATATATTGTTTAACTAGTTCTGAGTTTGTCGCAATCTAGCAAGTTGTGGATATTTGTTTTATAAATTATTGTGACCTCAATCCATAGTGAACGTATGTTGGTTAATTGCTGTTTGCTAAGATACCACTTTTTTGCACGAACGTTGGTCTTGATGTTTTAAGAAAAAAATCATATATGATCTAGGTCAGGGTTTATGCCACATATTTTAGCTAGATGCAAGTAAATAATTTTACAATTATGTTAAAATGCTGACTTAGTTCAGTTTATAACCAAAACTAGTTCTTATCTCAATCCGTCACATAAATTGACACGTTACCATCTACATATATAGTGGAGACTTACGTTCGCTGATTAAGCTTGATTCGTATTCAATTATCTATAAATATGTCTGATAGTGTCGCGAATGAACCAAATACAAATCATGCAAATATTTTGAAGGAAAAAAGTTCGTTTGACCATGGCCAAATGGAAGGACCGGATGGAACGCACCAACCTAGCATATTGATTCGACTTCGTACAGATACGATATACAGAAACAAATTGTACCAGACTTTGGCTTTGTCCTGGTTAAGTACATGTTTGGTGAGTAGTAAGCTATAACATACAAATAGATAGAAGACTTACATGATGTGCATTACATGTGATTCACTACTATCTGGAATAAAGATGAAATCTATCTCTAATGCGAAAGCTATCAAACAAAATCCAATTAAAGCGGCTTTTGAAAATATAGGTCACCGTACGGCCCTAAACAACACGCAACATGTATGTCGCTTATTATGCTACAAAAAGCTTCGAAATGGCTAAAGTATAACAATTCAATTATAAAAAAAACTTAAGTCGCGATTAATGCACAACGAAATAAACGAACAGAGTGTGTGTTATACAGAAATACATAACAAATACTTATTACAGGTTTCTGATTTTGGACAGGTTCAAAATCAATATTCATAATATTTCGGGGCTACCCAAGTACGTACTTGTTTGCAGGTGCTCAACTCTCTTTTAACTAGAACAGTGGTGTAAAGCACAATATTATAATTTAAACCCACTTAAACAATCTGTTGGAAAAGATTTTACCCGTCACACACAAAATAACTCCAAACAACTATCCAAAAGACGTAAGACAAAAAATACCAAATAAAGAATTATCGTAGTTTCGAAGATAGCTTAGAGCCAATGACAACTAAGAAAAAGTCATGTATGTAAGACTGCCATATCAATCAATCATACAAACATGTCATAAACCGAATGTAGGACCGTAAATTTCCATAGCGGTAATGCAACAGTCTTTAGTTTTATTCCACATCCATTTCAATAGTACATTGGAAACCGTTAAGTAAAAAGTTTAACCAAATAATCAAAAAGTTTACATAGGTCGTATCTAGATGATAAGTTCGTATTTATACATATGTTTTGCATTTACATGTTTTTGTAATTAACAGGAATTTATTGGTGTGTAACTCGACCAATTCACTCACAAACAAATAAAAGTCCGACGAATATTTTTGTGAGTGACTTGGTCCAGTTTATACACCAACATATATTCCTTTAAAAGGGCGTTTAATCCTTATAATTCTTTCAAATTGGAGATAGGGTATGTATTTTTCCAATTCGCTACCTCTATCACATGTCAATTGTATATTTATGTCACTGAATAGGCCTGGCGCATGAATATATTTGTTGGTTAACGCAAAAATATGTACTTAATGAAATTTGCTCTCTGATAAAAAGTTAACTGCAAATAGTCTTTTTATCATTCAAACAAATATGTATTATTATTTTATTTCACGATTATCTTGCAGTGAAAATAAATTTTGTTTACGTCGTTATTATCACCGCCATTGGTTACGAAAAGAAGTTCAGTCAACGTCGTCTATCGAAAAATAACCAACGCCAAGATCAACTACCGGAAGTCCTCTCGACCAATCATATCAACGTATTTCCTAATATGCAAATCGTATAAGAATTATTCAAACTTAAACATTTCGAAATTTTAATAATACATTAGTTTGACAGGGATGGAATGCAGGCCAACTCGGACCAGCTTTACCCGATTTACAAGTCATAACAAATACAACATTAGATGAGGCTTCATATTATCTTACAGCTTTATCCTTGGGGTTTTTGATTGGAGCTTTAGTAGCAGGGTGGATATTTAGAAAAGGACACCACATGATTACTATGTCAACACTTACTGGTGTATTCGCTATTCTGACAGCGGTAATCCCATGGTGTAAACATTACGTTTTAATGATAATATTGTTTCTTATACGTGGAGGTGCTAGAGGTGTTATTGATGCAGGTGTGTATGAATTATAGCAATTGAAGATTATTTCGTTATATTGATTGCAAAATTACCCGTTCGCTGCATAGTCTCGTGTTAGGCATAAAGTATGCGATTTGCGGTATGTATATTTATATATATTTATTTCAAGATAGAGAACTACATTCAACATGTACATATCAGTTTAAGGCAAAAAGCGTGCATTTGATTGTAAACGACATGTTTTACTGTCAGTATCATTATTTATATGATATGAGTTTATGTCAAATAACTGATCATTAAGATGGTATTATACAAAAAAAAGATATGCAGTGCTTACCTGAAACATGAAATCAGAACATGGTGCACTTTATATTAAAGGCAGTAAAGACTTCCGTTTGTACAGTCCCTAGTTAACCGTAATATATCAGTAGGTTCAGGATTTACCATGCACTGAATGTTCTGGAATGTCCCTTGAACACAAATGTTTTGATCTATTGAAAGTATAAAACTCTTTCGATAATGAAGATTTTGTGTTTTGATAAGTGCAAAAACATGTAAGAGGTTACATATTGAGACTATTTATAAAATTAAAGTATTTTACCCTTTCAGTTGGAGATAAAATAATGATTTAAATAGCCAGTAGTCGTGATTAATATATACAGCTTGTAATACAAAAAATATGTGTCTCTCGCTATATAAGTAATTCAGATTTATAAACTATCAATTTCAAGCAAAGAAAAGAAACAGATAGAAAAACTTACATCTTTTTTGTTTCTGTTTCAACTAACATTTTACTCTACATCTTATTATGAGTCAGACTGGCACCTTCTCTATTTTTTAAAAACCAGAACTTTCAACTTATATTTTTTTTCAGGTACGACATGACACAATATACATACTCAAATTATTAAGAAAAAAATTGACTTATTTTTCTGAACTATATTGTAGGCTGCAATATCATGATACTTGAAATATGGGGAAAACATAATGGACCGTATATGCAGGCTGTACATTTTGTGTACGCAGTTGGTGGAATAATATCACCGTTAGCTACCGCTCCATTTCTTAGCATTCGTGTACATGATGTTAATCACACATCAAAATATACCAATATCAGCAACTTCCATAAGCTCAGCGAAAACTTCAGCGCATCTTTTAAATCTGGAATAATTGATTCGCAAGAAACGTATAATTCGTCAGTACATTTTGCATTCGCAATAACTGCTGCTTTTGCATTTAGCTGTAGTTTTATATTTTTGTATTTCCTTTGCCGTTCGACAAAACAAACCAAAAATAATTCCGACCACAGCCCAACTCGTGTAATCAAGGATTTACCAAGAGCTATCCGTTTATCGAGTCTATCATTAATGTGTGCAACCTTCTGGTTTTATTTGTTTCTTGAAAAAGCAATGGTTTTCTTTTTACCAACATTTACTCTTACGCATATGGACTGGTCACAGTCACAAGGTTCATATGCAGCTACGACTTACTGGGCCGCATTTGCAATTGGTAGGTTATCGGGAATCATCAAAACCCACCGTTTTAAGACGGATAAAGTTCTTGCTACGTACATATTTGTTTTGACACTTTCGTCATTTGGACTAATGCTTACCACTTTATATCAGAAAGACATCGGAGTGTGGATTTTTGTTCCCATGTCTGGATTTTGCCAGTCAATTTTGTTCCCCTTGTTATTATCCTGGATAGAGGAAGACTTTTTTAAAGTGACCGGAAAGATAGTTTCAGTGATTATGTTTTTGGGATCAATCGGTACCATGGTAACACCAATCATACTTGGGTATTTGATTGACATTTTCACGCCTATGTGGTTTCCGTATGCAGAGGTTATAGCCAGTGTGTGTATGTTAATTCTTTATTTTGTTTTGTTGTTGATACGTAGTAAAATTGTATTTAATCATCAAGAAAATCAAACATGCATTTCTGACCAAATAAACAAATAAAGAATAATCAAGTATATTTATGTTTATCTTGATTTACTTTTACATCAGTTATTGTCAAAAACGGGCATCTGACATGACTGAACAATATACTACTAGGCCAAATAAATCGCTTGATGTCAAAAAGAACTGTTCATTAAATTTGGTATTTTGTTGATGTGGAGTATTTAATATAGCACTTTTAACAGTCAGAATGACGCCTCAACAGTTCTTAATTGTTTGACTACATGTATGAACTTGCAGTAATGCATTTACAGCAGTGTTTAAGTGTGAAAATGACCCGAAACATTAGATTTGACAGCATTCTAATATCTGTTTGTTTGAAAATAAATGATTCAGATCCTGTGCATTTGCTTCAATGTTTGTGTACATCAATTGTGTATTACCAGTTGATACACTATTACCTATAAACGGCCGATGTATAGATATAAAAGACGCATCCCGTTTATAGATGGGTTGTTGATTCAATATTATTCGTTGGAAACCGGTTTTCATGGATTTCATGGGTAAAGGTGAACAATGAAACTTTTAACAAACATGTTAGTTTTCAATAATCCACAATATATAAAAAAAGAAGATGTTGTATGATTGCCAATGAGACAACTGTCCACAAGAGACCAAAATGACACAGACATTAACAACTGAAGGTCACCGTAAGGCCTTCAACAATGAGCAAAGCCCATACTTCATAGTCATCTATAAAGGGCCCCGATAAGACAATGTAAAACAATTCAAACGAGAAAACAAACGGCCTTATTTATATAAAAAAAATGAACGAGAAACAAATATGCAACACATAAACAAACGACAACCACTGAATTACAGGCTCCTGACTTTGGACAGGCACATACATAAATAATGTGGCGGGGTTAAACATGTTAGCGGTATTCCAACCCTCCCCCTAACCTGGGACAGTAACATAGCAGTACAACACAAAACTTGGCACATGTAGTCACAAAATTGAATGAATCCGCAGAAGTTTACTACATTTTTTTTTCTCAAATACATCATGCGGTCTTACGATTTACCCAAGTAAACCTTATAAGGTTGTGTAATATAAAACAACAATAATACTTAGGTATTTGATTGACCTTTTCACACCGATATGCTTTCCTTATGCAGATGTTATAGCTAGTGTATGTATGGTAATTCTTTACCTTGTTCTGTTGTTGATACGTACTAAGATTGTAGTTGATCATCAAGAAATTCAAACATGTTTTCCTACCCAAGAAACAAATAAAGAATAATCAAAAAGAATTCTTTATCTTAATTCTAGTCGTAAACGGTCATCTGAAATATATGAACAACATATTACTGTAGATTCAGACATTTTTGCAATGAATTTATCAATTCGAAAAATTCGACAGGGTTTTAATCGCAATAACTCACATTGTATATGAATATCGCAAAAATTTAAATCGCATTTTAGTTTAAAATGACAACACAGCAATAATTGATACACGCAATATTTTCTGAATTTACGGTATTAAGTCGAACAAATTGCTTGTTTCAAATAAGTGCTGCATGTTCTTAGAATACAGACAATTCAGTATTTTGTTGATGTAGAGGGTTTAATAAAAACCAATTTATTAGTCAAAATGACGCATATGCGCATATGCGTCACCAAATTACAAACAATTTTCTATAAACGGTCAGACTGCAGATAATGCATACCTTACTTTATATATGAGCCAGTCCATGCGAAAAGGTACACAATGTCCTTTTGATAAACTTTACGGGACACGTTATACAAGTTTGTTATGAAATTTTTTTGAAAAAAAGATTTCATTCGAAAAAAAATCACATCAATGTAAACTTGCCACTGGATATAAGCAACCAACAATCAATCCATCTTTAATGTAGACATTCATAAAACTAGCAATTATATCCCGAATTTGTCAATTAAAACAGGAAAAGACGTAGAAATATCTAAAAAAAAATGTATTTGAGCTCATTTGTTTCCCGGAACAACGCTATACGGACTAGAAACATAAAAAAATACGTCACTATATAGACAGAGAGTCAATAATTTTCATCAGTTCTATAGTTTTATAGAATGTAAGACAACTGTTAAACATGAGGGAAAATACCCAAAAATATGCCATCTTGTGTTTTAGAAATTGTAATTTAAGGTAAGGTACGTTATTTAATAGTATATGGATAAACCGTCCATGCAATTGCACGGGATTCGAACCATTGCCTGGTTTGCTAGCAAAGATATTAACGTTGTAAGAGAGAGCATTATCACCACTGCTACTTGAGTTAACATTATAAATTTGCAAATTAAGAAATTTAAACTGTACTTTGAAAATGATTCAAATATATGAAATATAACCATTAAAAAGCTTAATAAAACCAAAAAAGGGGTCCAGCACTTGAAGGTGCGTATAGCTTAAAGCTTTAGGATATGAAAAGTAAATGCCTTTTATAAATCATAAGTCTGCTACCAATAATTATGCACACTTTTGTTTTTTGGTACCTTTTCGCATGAACATCAAATACATAACGCATTCTAAAGATATGTCAAAGGAAACGTTGTATTATAAAATTCGAGTTGTCTCATTGACTCATATCTTCTAAAGTCATAAGAAAACGTATCGAAAATTGTGTATTCAGTGTACCCAGGTTGTTTTTTTAGTATAAAATCAGTTTGTCAGATAAGAAATTTTGACCCTTTATATAACATTTAATGAATGTATCAGTAACTTGTATTCTTGACAACATCGTATTCTTATTGGCGCCACTTGCTCCAATTCTATAGCAAAATTATTTTGATGGATTACAGTGTTTGGCCAAAAAAAAAAGGTTTGACTAACTGTGTTTTTTCTGAATGCTATATTTGCCTTTCCATTGTTTGAATGCTTCGAAAATTTACCAATAACACATTGGCTAATAGGCTTGGATGGACAAAAAAAAATACAACAAACTGATTTCAGCTTCCCAATTGTAATTTGTATTTATATGAATTTTATGAACATTGCAGCATTACAAGAAGTATTTATCACGTAATTGATAGGATATTCGAATGTTTTGAACTCAGTGAACAAGAAATCAGTGAATTTTTTACCCGAATGTGACATAATGAATTTGACCTGTGATCGATTAGGTAATTACACAAAAAACACGACTGTTTCAATTAGATGTATCTGCTTATTCGTCCTGAGCACATGACATGCATGAGATCACCCATTATTTTGCTGGTGTTCGTTTAGCTCAGTCTTTAGTATATGCTGTGATTCATGTACTGGTGTTTAACTGTGGGATGTTTTTCTGTTTAGCCAGGACGTTATCAAAATAGTTTCAAAGTCCATCTGCAAAATAGGCGTATTTAATGCATAAAGATCGATACCGTCAGGGATTTACCTTTATTTCTTTATAGACATACATATTTCGTATAAAATGTTTGCTATATGATTTTTGATATTTTTATAAATGAAATATTCGGTATTTAATTGTGTTGTGTTTTTATATCGAAAAAGTTGCCTCTGACTTGAATGGCTGTTAAAAGTGGCTACCGGCTTAAGTCTGTTTGATTTAAATTAGATATAGTTTATATTTCAATAAAACTTACACAATTAGCCAATAGAACTGAAAATATATCTGCTGCTGCATACATGTACTTGTCATTGTAAGTGACAGATTTTAGAAAAATGGTCAAAACCAAGGTCCTGACATATCAAACGAGTTTCGAAAAAATACTGTAGGAATAAAGATAGCTATAGATCGTTGTTGGGTGACTGTCAATGAAACAACAATCTGACGTACTAAACAAACGACGACAGACACCAAGAAATAGTCCCGGTAGCCTTCAGCAGGTTTGATAAAATTATTCTTCATACACATGATGCATGTATGTCAAGTGCAAGATACACTTTGTAATGTTGTTTGACTGATTCATGGTAGAACATTTAAACCGATATTGAGTAATTGATTGTGATTATATGTATCTTGTTTGCTTAATTGAAACCAATATATTCTCTTTGTAAAGTTTTGTTTTCAACCGACCATCATTGTCAATTTCTAGATAAAAGTCAAGATAATAGGCAGACTTGCTTGTATCTGTTGTATCCTTTATCTCCAGTTCGATGGGATAAATTCGTTCAACAAAAGTATTTCATTGCTGTAACATTGATGAAACTCCAACAATGTTGTATTAATCGATTTCCTATCAAATATCTAACAATTATTTGAAAATAAATAAAAATAAACGTGAAATAAATGAAAATACAACAACTAATAACGATTAAAAAACAGTTGTAGGGCAACATACAGTTGTTAACAAGAAACAAGTATATAAGTAGGTAAAGCTAGGTATAACACAAGGTTAAGTCCACCATTATCTACATAGAAAAATGCCTGTATCAAGTTAGGAACATGATAGTTGTTATCCTTTCGTTTGATGTATTTAAGCTTTTGATTTGCCGTTTGATTTGGGACTTTCTGTTTCACATGTAGAGTATGATCTGCTAACACTTTAGAACACCGCAGGTTTTTTGGTGGGTTCCGTGTTTGATTTTCTATGTTAGGCTTGTTTGTCGTTAATTGTTTAGTCATGGCTTTGGAAGTTTATTTTCTACCTGTGAGTTTGAAGACAAATAAGATTATGTGGTATGGGTGTCAATGAGACAGCTCTCCATCTAATTCACAATTAACAAAAGATTATTGACCACAGTAAATCCTTCAACGGAACACTGGCTCAAACCGACCATCACGCTAGAAAGGGTCCCAAATTACACATGTAAAATAAATTCAAACAGGAAAACCAATGGTCTAGACAATGCAATAAATGAGAAACGAGAAACACATATGAACCAAACCAACAAATAACAAACATGAACAACAGGTTCCTTTGTTATCTTTCTCCTCTATTGTTTTTAAACAAATCTTAAACACAAAAAGTGACAGATATGACACTAATAGAATAATATGTGACTTGGTTGCTGAAATTGTGCTGAAAAGCAGAATTTGATATTTTTAATTTAAAAATTTATGGAAAACAAGGAGGTCGATTTGAAACAATAATGATCAGACACAATAGATATATTCTTATATCCAGTTTCTTGTCTGTTTATTCAGACAATTATATTTAGTCATTCCGAAAAATAAATAAACAGTTATTATATTGACATTTATATCTAAAGGAGACATAATGGTCTGCAACAAGCAAGTGACTACTGTATATATTTGGTCTTTTTAAGAAAATAAAGGAAATGATTTGTGGATTCTAAAGCGTGACGACAATTATGTTATTATACAAAGAACATGTTATATGGGAGTTATTAGGGTTTTTGTTAGTAAATCTATGTTGTGTACAAGATGTACGTTTTGTAGAAAATTATAATTTGTACAGGGTTTTTGTACAAGTTATAAGTTTTTTTGATACATACCTTCTTGCACCACGTGAAAAAAGTTTATCTTCTAATATGTATCAGTTTAATGTCTCCAATTAAATCTATAAACTTCAACCTAACATTAAGTGCTATTCTCTTTGTCCTCAAACTGGAAATGAGGATTACTGAATGGTTTTAATTCTTATTTTATTTTTCTCCTCATACCAAAGTCATATCAATAAAAAGTCTGGTTGTATTTTATAGTGCTCAGTATTAGTCTGTATTCTGTAGTTGCTGAAATATGACAGAAATATACAAAACAAAACCCTGCGTGCGTGTATCATTCATTAGTGCTAAGCTGTTAATAAAACACTGATAACGTGTACGCAACATCTACATAAAAATGATTCTTCACGATTTTCATTTTGACGACTACTCTAAGCATATTTATTTTTCGTTTAATGTCATTTGTACGGAAATAAAATAGTAAGCTTTATAAAACTTCAAGCTTTAAATATTTTATTAAGGGAAATGAATGACCAAATAAACTCTTATGCATGCGTCATGGGTTAGCAGATTTAGGTATCCTACCTTTTTGTATATATTACAAGTCACGTCAAACAATCAACTTATAAACAACGATGATTTTTTTTCTTCTAAAAACAATGATACTTTCTCATTCAATAAGTCAGTTATTGAAACTAAGTAAACTTGCACATTTCAAATGTAATCGTAGATTTTTTGTTGCTACTTTTGTAGATTTCTGGAAATATTTTGCAGAATCACACAAAAAAGTTAGACTTCAAATATAAACAAATACTTCTAATTTAAAGATTGGTGGGCAAAATTGAATCATACAGTTCCGTAAATAAAACGTTCTCCAAGTCCAGACAGAACAATTGGCCTTAGCATACCACCGTCAATGGAAAACGATTTTAACTGGGACAAAATCATTCAGAATCTCCAGATGCAGGCCAGCACAATCTGTTTCATTGTATTAGATAAAAAGTAGCGATTTGAATCCTTTTTTACAAACCCCTTTTATATATGCATGTTTAAAAACGAAAAAGAAATTGTTCATGAGCTTTGACTTTAACAATGCTTTTCCTTATGAAAAATTGTCAAACGGAAAAGTGATTGTCTATATGTTTAGCATTATTCTTGTTGATTTTGCATTTAGTAAAAAGATTTAGAACATACACGTTTGTTCGATAATATCGATAAGGTTGTAAAACGTTTTAAATGTCTCGTTTCCTTCCATTATGCCAGACTCCGCAATGGTAAACAAAGAAAGAGTTTTATCAAAATCTAAATAATGTTCTTATAAAAACGCAAAAAGTTGAATTCTATTAGTAGGAAGTAGCTTTTTTTTTCATTTGTTACACACTTGATAAAAATTATATAAAGACCTCTTTTCTATGCAAAAAGAAGGTCTACGTGTACAAACAACGTCAGAAGCATTGTTTATTTTATTTGTTTTATTGGTTAGAGCATTGCATAAATGTACTTTGAGATCGAGAGTGAAAAGAAACAGAAAGACCGGTAGTTGGTGTTTCAATTCTTATTTCATAGAGCACTTAGATTATTTCAGGATCTTTTCTTACACATCCGATTAATTTCTATATCAACTTTATGTATAAAATACCCATATTGGTATATATACTACGCATTTACTTCAAAACAAGAAGGAAAACTGGGAGGTTCTTGGAGCAATACAGATTTATTAGAATTCAGTTGATTCCTTATCTTTGGCGAATTAAACAGAAAGGAATAGTAAGTTATATGTTGTTTTTTTTTCATTTTGAGTGAAATAATAAATTGATATATTTAGTTTTTTTTTAATTTCGAGTGTTCGTGAAATTTAAGTTTGAAATGTGTTTTTGTTTTCTTTGCAGGAAATGAAGAGTACTACTGTAATTATTTTGCTTGCAATTTGTGTTTCCAGCATTAAAGGTATATTGTTTGAAAGTTAAGCTTTTTAAGTACATAAAGTTCCTCATGTACGTGAATAATGGTTGAACCATGATTTCAGTTATTAGGACCAATTACGTTCATTTTCCTTGAAAAACAAATGTTTTAAAACAAATGAAACTTTAGTAATATGAATTCTATCGATCAGCATTTCAGTACAATTATTATAAACTTATTATGCAGCACTATCACAATGTAAGTCTTCAGAGAATACATCGATTTTTGTACGTTTTGTACAAGTTATCATTTTGTACAAACCATGATGTGTACAAAAATAAAGTACAAAAGTAAACATTTTAATTTGTATTTTGACTTCGTACAAATTATAACAAAGATGTTGTGCAATTCCCAATGCCGTAATTTACTAACATACTCAAACAAAATTATGTTTGTATTTTGTGAATAAGGTTTATTGTGTGGTCTATGAATAAAAGTGCTATGGTGTGTACCGATTCCTTTTTTTTTTAAACAAAATCAATACTGTAAATATTTATAATGTACAAGTTATTAGTGATTTTTGTACAAATTTTGTAAAAATTGTGTTAATAGTTATCAAAGTAACCAGAATTATAATTTAGTACGCCAGACCAAAAAAGCACTTTTTTGCAAATTGAACAAAGTCAAAATACAACTTATAATTTGTACAATTATTTTGTACAAATTATAATTTATACAAAATGATAACTTCGTTACGCAAATTTATGATTAAGAAAAAAACAATCTATATCACGATAATTGATTCAAACTCCTGTCGTAGTTATATATTTTTCTCGTTAAAAAAATTTCTTTGGAATGAAACTTATGTCTTAAAAAAACAAATACATGACAATTTAGATATTATAGATGATGTACATATAATTACAAAGTACTTATAATCCGTACATTATGAAACTATTATTAATTGATTGATTAGTTGGCTTTCCACCGTAAGTAAATTTGTACATGTATGACTCTCATGATTATAGAACGTTGTAGTCTATCTTCGAATCAAATAGTACACGATTTTTTGAATGCTCAAGCAATTTTATTAAGAAATTCTGTTTGAAGGAATTAATTTTGTTGAATTTATTTTCAGCTTGTTTTCCATGATTTAAATCGATAATTCACTACAAAAAGCCGTATTGTGACATTTAGGGACTAATTTTCAATAATGTATTGCTACCCGATTTGTCTTAATTCCACATCGCCTTAAATTCACTGATTAAAAAGCAAAACAAAGTTAATATTGTAAAGTAATACCTCAATATAACAGTCATTGCAGTATCCTTTACCTGCACATACCGTTATATAGACAATGTCTTCTCACTAAGTTTGGTAACTTTGTTGAAAGCATTTCCCAATGTACTTAGATACAGGATATTTAGAAAAAAAGGCATTTTAGATCCGATGATAACAACACTTTACGGAAACAAAAAAAGTTTCAGCTTCCCAATTGAGAACGTATGCGGTATTGGTTTTCTCATTGTTGAAAGTCGTATGGTGACATATTTCTTTTAATTTCTGTGAGTTTTGGTTTTTTCTAAAGAGGTGTCTCAGGTGCAATCATATCACGTCTTCCTTTTTAATATTTACATTTCTATGTAGCAACATTCAAGTAGCGCCTGGCTATTTGTAAAACGTTTGAAACTGATCAAAACTCATATCGTATCGTAAGTTATTAAGATTTAAACCCACTTAATCAGTCATGGTAAATAAAAAAATACAAGAACGAAGCACTTATTTCAAACAAATAATTATTATGCATGTAACTATGTCAATTCAAAATATTGGAAATATTTGGTATTAAATGAAAACTTAAAGATGGACTTGGGATTCCATTGGGACATTTGAATGCAAAATACGCTTTAATTATTGAAAACAACAAAGTAATAAAAAGGTTGCTTGGAAAAAATGGGATAATGAGCTTCAAGTTTTTTCCTTAAAATGCAGAATGACAAAATGTGTAAAAAAGATTAAAAAAAAAAACAAACAGAAAACTATTATTTTTAAAAAAATTTATCGATGAAAACCGGATATAATATTTTTACTTTTTCATGATTTTTTTTTGTTACCGTTTTATTTTATGAAACACTGTTCACATAGTTCCTTTTGGCATTTTTAACAAATGTTAATTTTCTTTTGGATTCTTCAAACGCTATAATTGTTAAAACTCCTCTATCAGTCTGGTCTTGTTTGAAGATACGTATTTTATTTTTTAAATTTTAACAGCTACTTTATAAATGGAAATTGTTAAATCCTTTATTTTATTCACAAATATAAAATCTTATAATATTCCTTCGTTACCTCAATTATTTGAATAAGGTGTTCTCGAGAGATATCTCATTCTCCAATGTCATGTCATGTGTAAATATAAAGAGAGAGCTCAGAAATAAAAGTCTTTTCCCGCGTTTTGTTTAAGGTTAGCGGGAAAATATTGTATTGACGGATACGTGTCGTATGAATATATAATAGGGTCACATGTAGTGACTATGTAATGGGTCACTGTGTGGTAATAAAGCCTAGAGTCACTTTTTAGCTGTCGTCTGACGAGTGAACACTCAACTCACATTTTTGATGTATATACGTTAAATTTTTTTATTCCATTTTGATTTTCCAATACACACGTGTCTAAGGTGTAGGACAGAGTACCAGACAGTAGAGACGGGATTGCGCACTTGGCATCCATCTTAGGCTTTTTGATCGAATATACGTTTTTTATCTATAGTTGATCCTGTCCGACCTTGACCGTCTATGAAAGAGTGCATTTAGTCTAAGTTGTTTTTGTGTATTTAGGATAATATGGATAATATATACATAGGAATTGTATGATGTTGAATTCTATATGCATTGCAATAATGAGGATAATAATATTCGTGAATATTTATAATAAATGTGGCGTCATTCGAGCATAACGGGCTGTCGTCAAGCTAAGATTAGTTTGGGTTGTTTATATTTTGCACGGCTATGTAGTTAATACAGATAGGATTCATGTCAACCTGTCGGTCCAATGGATACATTGTTTATTAAAGTTCGTAGTTTAAGTTTCAACATCTTTGATTATCGTTTCTATTGTTATTTTATATAGTAGCTTTTAAATATATTGCTAGTTATTGAAACTTATTGTTACACAAATATTTTGAACTTACATTTCGGTCGTGGACACTGTCATGCTTTCCGGGACTGCTGATGATTGTTTTTGCCTTAACCTTTATCATTTTCTATTTGCAAACTCATATTTTTTAGCAAATAACATTGCATTTGGAAAACCAACAAAGCAATTAACAACTGGATATTCAGGGACATCTGACAATGCTGTCGATGGAAACTTCAAAGAATGGTCATCAGGTGTGTTAAAATGTACACACTCTAGCTCGTCAACAACAAGTGGATTAAGGTGGTGGGCAGTTGACCTGAAAGGACATTATAAAATCACACATGTTCTTACATACGGAAGAAATAGTACATGTTGTTGTAAGTAGAAACCTGTACATTAAACTAGAGTAAGACTGTTATATGTAAAATAACAAAACATCCTGAACTCCAAGGATAAATTCAAAACAGAAAGTCCTTTACAAGATGGCAAAATCAAAAGCTCAAACTTTTATAACAAATGAAAAACAACTGAATTGGTACAGGCACCTAAACCGAAGTGTAGGTTTCACCAATATCTTCCTTAATGCGATAGTAGGCTTAAAAAGAAACATAAGGGGCATTTTCAAATAATTGTACAGAGTACCGCCAGTGACATTAAAAGAAAAAAAATGTATTGTGCACACGATTTAAATTTGACAAAACGTGCGGCCTGGGGTATATACAAAATTTAGTCCTGGTATCTATGATGAGTTTATTTGTTGTGTCCACAATTTAAACATGTTAAAATTATTGTGCGCTAAACTTAAATATATTGTGCGCACACAATAATATATTACATGGAAATAATACCTCTTTTAGCAAAAATTCTTCACTGCATTGTTTCTAAACAAACCATGTTACGACTACTGAAGAAGTAACGTTAATTTCGTCTGAAACTTGATTTTCACACAGTTGCGTTTGAAGCTGCAACGTTGTTTTGGTGTTTATTGGAACGGATTGAAACATCTTGTTTTATTAGTTGATAGTGGGATCGAACTTGTAACTATGAGTACTCTCAGATCTGTACTTAGTGTATTTTTGTTGCTGAGATATATACAAGTATACGGTTACGTCCACTGTATGTTTTTGTTAATTGTATTCATATTTGTATCCAACTTATGAGTTCAGCCTTTCTCAGATGATTTTTATAGTTTTTTCGTTTGTTGTACGGTTACACCGCTGTCCAAGGTTAGTGGAGGTTAGGATACAGCAAATATGTTTAACCTTGCAAAATTCGGTGTGTATGTGCCTGTTCCAAGTCAGGAGCCTGTGTTCAGTGGTTGTCGTTTGTTGATGTGTTACATATCAGTATTTGATTTTCGTTCACTGATTTGTAGGCCGTTAGTTTTCTCGTTTCAACTGTTTTAAATTTTTCATTTCGGGGCCATTTATAGCCCTAGATTATGCGATATAAGCTTTGTTCATTGTTGAAGCTATTACGGTGACCTAAAGTCGATAATTTCCGTCTTATTTGATTTCTTGTGGAGAGTTGTCGTATTGACAAGATTACCACATATTCTTTTTCATATTAGCATTAGAGCGAGGTCACTATCGAGCTATGTATATTATGGATTTGTAAGAATTTTAAAAATTCTTTGCGTTTGTGTACCTGTGCATTATATTTTTTGTCTGCAAATCTCAAAATGTTGTTTATGTTGATTGACACAAGATTGACATGCTTCTCTCTTTACAACTTTTATTTTATGATGACTCGTCAACGATATAAGATGTTCATAAAAAGAACCAACCAACATAAACAAATTTGACTGACGGGTATAGAAGCAAGCCTTGAATTGCTGACTCCAGACATGCAACAGGCAAACATTAAATGTCATAAGTTTAAATATGTTTATGACCGAGCAATCATTTAACAAACTGTGACAAAGCTGAAACATCACAAACAAAGAATAACTTGTAAACATAGTTGAAAATGAATGTTTTCATCAAATGAAAAAAAAAGACACAAAAAATAAAAGTATCGCTGTTAGGGTAATATAAGCTAGTTTACATTCAATTGCAAAAATAATATTATGTTCCCTGAGCTAGGATATTATCAATTAATACACATCCAATTGTATTCTCATATATAAGTCTGCCTATATATACTAAAAATACTAGAGTGGACACTCTGAAACGTCTCGCCTATTCTTGTGTTCATAATTAAATATATATTGAAATTTAAAAAGAAAAGGTTTATATCCAAAGCATTACATTACATTACCATTAAGATTTACAATGTACATGATGTAAAGGTGAGATAAACCCTTTCAGACAGCCATGTACAAAATGTAGGCTATACAATCATTTCGAACAACAAATTTAGTCAACCAATAGCTAAATTTATATAAGAAACAACCTTATGCGACATACTAGTAATCGCATTATAACTTTTTTATACATGAAATACAGTTCTACTTTACCTTCACTATCGTATCTGAAAAACAGACAAAGTCTAACTAAAGATATTTAACATTGCCCTATAAATAATGAAAATAAGGTTAATTACTGCCAAATAGTCAAGTACACCATACAAACATTCCACATACCAAATATATTTAACTTCGTGCATATAGTATCCGAGAAATGGACCAAAACATTAAATATTTACCTTGACAGACCACTGAACCCCGAGAAGGAGGTCATGGTCAGATGACTGCTGACAGTCGGACATGTAGACATTAAAATCGTTACATACAACCAAATACTCTTTCATATGGTAACTGAGATGTCGATTAAACCACGGAAACTAAACCTTGTTTAATGACCCATGAAATGATGAAATGTGAAATTTGATTTACTTATTATATGCGCACAAGATATTATTTTGGTGCGGATAGTATATCATTTTGTCTGCACACTACTCACGATATATATTTAAATTGTGCTGCCAATATATTATTTTGTGAACACAATATATTATTTTGTGAACACAATACATTATTTTGTGACCACAATATATTATTTTGTGAACACAATATAATATTTTGTGAACACAATATATTAATTTGTGAACACAATATATTAATTTGTGAACACAATATATTATTTTGTAAACACAATATATAATTTTGTGAACACAATATATTAATTTGTGAACACAATATATTATTTTGTGAACACAATATATAATTTTGTGAACACAATATATTATTTTGTGAACACAATATATTATTTTGTGAACACAATATATTATTTTGTGAACACAATATATTATTTTGTGACCACAATATATTATTTTGTGACCACAATATATTATTTTGTGAACACAATCTATTAATTTGTGAACACAATATATTATTTTGTGAACACAATATATAATTTTGTGTGCACACTATGTTATTTTGAGCGCATTATATGTTATTTTGTGAGCACAATATATATTTTTTTCTTTGCATGTACCTGGTGGACCTCCGTATAACTGGAAACAAAATTTACTCAAAAGGCATATGTTATCATTTCTTTTCCCCCTATGTATTTCAACTCCACTGAGAAATGAAAACAGAACTTCTTAAGTTCATGCGTCCGACGCGCTTTACTGGATTTACATTAGTCAGGAACGCGCAAAGCCGAAAATTGGAAACTATGGATGTATAAGGAACAAAAACATTTGAGATAATACATTAAATGGTCAATATTGCTAATATTTTAACGTTGAAACACACAATATAGACTTGTCAGCGAAACACACATAAAGGAACATGTCAAAACTGTTTTTGTTTTTCCCCGGAGATAATTATTTTGTTTATTTATTTAAACTTTGGTTCAACTTTATCTGGAATCCAGTATCACTTTTACTGATGGGATCACATTTCTGTTGTGTGGGCATTAAAAGCTAGGCGGAAACAACCAATCTGTGTATCAGATGAGCAAAAAAATTACAAAAAAATATCAAAAGACAAAAGACAAAAGACAAAAGACAAACAACTGTATACAATTGCAAATCACAACATAACATAAAAAAACAACACTTATCTCAAGGAAAATCAAGGGTAGTACCGTGTGCTCCGAAGGTACATGTAAGTTATAAAAATGTTAAAGCACGTTCGTTCTTTTAAGACTAAATATAAACCTCAGTGTAGGCACTTAAGTCTACAACTACAGAAATAGAGGGACAGGGCTCATATTGCGAAGAGACATCAACCTTAAACTTCAGAAGAGGACTAGATAGCTATAGGAATTAAAATAACAAAACAAATGACTGAAATATATTTTTGTATATCTAATTGTAATCAACATTTGTTATAATAGCAAGCTGGTTAAAAAACTATGACATTGATGCAATAGAACACCCAAAACTTTTTGGTGATAAATGGGCAACATTTCAAAAAGGGAAGACATCCCATTGTCATTATCAACAGCCAAGTTTAGTATTTTTGAATGCAACATGCCCTCCAGATGTAAAAGGCAGATTCGTCAGGATAAGAAAACGAAGCAACGATTCACCGCTCTGTCTCTGTGAGGTAGAAGTATATGGCAATCTTATTACATATTCAGGTATGTCGTTTGAAAATTAATGATTGTTGCACCTGCATGTAAAGCTCTGAATCTTGGTTCAATCTATGCTTTTAAAAAGGTTTTTTAATTAATATGTAAATTTACCATTTTTAGAAGGTTTTATTTGACTGAATTTAAAGAAAATAACAGAATCGCTGTAAAGATAATAGTTGTTGAAATTTCCATAATAGGCATTTAAATTGGTCTCTGTAATGTATTTTTAAATAGTAAATGACGAAACGTGTTTTCATTTTGTCTCAACTAATTTATTTTTAATTACATCCCTAAACATGCTAACTGAAATATGTCAAATACTTTTATTAACCTTTATACTTCGTTTCAGATTTCTTGTATGATTAATTCACACAACTGTTGCAAATACATGTTCACACTGATAACCGACCCTTATCATTTGTTTGCAATCCAACGATCACACATCAATGATATTATATAGCAATGTATATATATCTTGCATTCTTTTTTTTATTCTTTCACTTCTTGTACGAACTGGCTCCTTAATATGCAAGAAATATTTGCCACTGGACGTTCATCAACAAATAATCAATTAATCAATTTAACACTAAAGTAGAACTATCAGAAGAACCCCTTGGATGTAGCATATAAATATGTTGAAGGATAAAAAAAATTAATCAGTTCTAGGTTAAAACTTATTAGATTACCACTAGATTAGAACTGTCAAAATAGGTTCAACGGTAGAACTGTCAAATCTGTTCAAGTCTATTATTGTTCTATATAACGTTAACAGAAGCTTTTTCTTTGATCGAAATTCAACAGTTGTTGAAGATATCAATGACATTTAGCTGTGAGGCATAATTTAGACAAAACAGTTAAATAGCAGAAATAGTCACAGTTTTGAATATTTGCTAATTCTGTTATTTAGCCATGTTAATAATAAGTCTTTGATATAAAATATGACAACGTGTATATAGCAGAATATGGAACAGGGTATGTTCTCATTTTAAAGGAATCTAAAAAGTTCGGGGTGTTGTTTGCCTAGTACAACTAAAATTAAATATCTGATATAAAAGTGCCAATTTGATGTTGTTTTTTCCCCAACATGATTGAACGTTATGACGATATAGCATAATACAACCATGTGTAATCGTATGTAAAGATGCATTTGCGATTTAGTACCGTTATATAATGTGGTGCATTTTAATTATAATTTGAAAAGGTAATATGTGAGATTAGAAAAAAAACTTGGTTTATTTTTAATTGGATAAGTCTTGCTAATATTTATAGAAAACAGCTTCTTTTTCTTCAACAACGCATTGTCGTTAAGATTAAAAACAAGGAGAACAGTCATGATGCTTCATTTAGCCATGTAGACTTGATTCTGAAACTGACTCCGCTTAATTAAAAAAATGACTAGATAGAAGAAATAACATCTTATAGAAATTGCCTTACTGACACGCTCTCGAAGTATACAGCGATGCTTGATTAAATCCCCGTTAATTCCTTTGGTATCAGAATGTCATAATAATGAAGCTGTTTCAAATTTGAATTTATGTGATTATTCGACTGTTTAAATAATTACCTTTAAGCATTCGCGATGAAGGTAAAACCAGAAAAGCATGTCGGACGCATAAAATTACCTAACGTGTTGTTATCATTTTTTTTGCAACACAGGGTCGATATCTCTGCCTGTAATCTATAAGTCAGCTCAGTTACCATTACTTTGGTACTGTCATGTATACATGTTATAGTAAACTTTTCAAAAAGTGTTCGTTGATAAATTTTTAAATTATAAAGAAACTAAGATTTAAACTCCCTCATGAAAAGTTGGTCTTAGATGGATTTTGCTATTTTTTGGGGTATGCTTTGTCATCAACCTCTTTAAATGTTTTGATTATTATCTATCTTCGGCCTTCAATTGTACGACTTTGAGTGCTTATAACGAAGGTAAATCCAGATAATTGCTTTGGATGCATGAAGTTATTTCAGTGATTTTTCATGTTTTTTGTAAGCGTATTCATTAACAGTTTTGTCATTTAAATTATTGTTAACGTAAACGAATATTCAATTCATTAAGATTGTTGACTGATTGATTAATTGCAATATTGATTTATTAACGTCGCATCAGCACATCAACAAAGTAAAATTTTGATATTTTCTAGCTTGTGGTTAAAGATGTTCACAGATTTCTCGACTGATCAATACATCTTGATTTTTAATGCATACTGAAATTAATATAACTTAAAATATGACAATAAGAAAAATCCAAGTCCGCGTTTTTGTTGTTGTTTCTTATATTATGCAATATATACAAACCTGTATAATTTTGATTTCAGAAGAATCTAATCCACTTAACACTAAAGCTTACGGATTTCCTGGTAAAGTTTACAATGGTATACTCCTACAGAAGATGTTTGCCAGGAGTAACATTGAGTGTACAAGCCACTGCATTAGACACATGGGTTGTTGTGCTGGAATATATAATAAGGTGACAAAAGAATGCTCGTTGATGCGCAAATCTGACAATAATGAAGAAACGACCCATTCGTTTCATGAAGATGACGACTGTTCATCATTTCTTATTTGACATGGTTTGACGTGCAATGATATGAACCTTTATCATATCTTTATTTCATTTCTGTTCTTATAACATGTATAGAGGTTTGTATCTGTTACTTGGTTATAAATAACTTTTGTTCATTTAAGTCTGAGACGGTTCCCATCATGATAGTCCATATAATACATTTCATTCATACGCATGCGTATTTGTTATTGTAGATAAAATTTCATCGTAAGATTAGTTTGTTTTTGATAAATCATATATCTAATACCATATCCAAAATTTATATTACAAGAGCCACATGTGTTGCAAGACTTGTTTACCAGTACGTACCACCTGATATCTCGCTTTGTTGTTGTTTTTGTGTATTTCTTCGGACAGTGTAGGTACAATTTATAGAAATTACACAATGTCAATTATTCGGTTTCGTTTTACTTTCTTACTTTTTACTCTCGTAAATTTCCGTGAAAAACTATTCACATTCTAAACATTAAATGACGAATGAGAAATTTCTCATTGAAAACATTAAAATGTCGAAGTGGATATATCAGGTTCTACGGACTTGTAAACAGGTCTTGCTACATAAATTTTTAACAAGATATGGTATTAGCAACATGATTTTAAAAAGCTAATTTAACGATAAAAATTTATTAACGATTAAAGTTGAAGATCTTCTTATTTTTAGCTTTATTGACTCATTAGCGTTTTGTATTATGGTCTTGATATTCATATATCGTAGCCTCAGATGTCATTTAAGAGGCGTTGATAATCAAGGTACTCATCTGATGCATGTGAAATTGCTACAGTACTGTCAATGTAATTCTTTAAACAAAGCAAAAAAAAAACACTGTTAATCTTATTTCATATGTGTTTGGTTTTCATTTGAAATTGAGCAGAATAGTATTCTTGAAAGAGAATATTGCATTAATTATGTTTGTGTCGAAATAATTTTGTTTATGTTGAAGAAATTCTTTATTTAGGATAATGCTGATCAACTATTTTTTTCTTTGGTCTTTCAATTTTTATTTTATTTTTTCAAATATTTTAATCAATATTTTTTTCCAATTTATTTTTCGTGCGGGTTTCTTTGTTACTTATTTTTAATCATTTGTCTTAATATTTGTAAACTTAATATACAGTATAATAAGATATTGTTAACATTCATAATCTTTTATCATTGTGAAATTTCTGGTTATGTGGAGGAACAATCATTATACTCATTCATATGGAATTCATTCATCCATTGATAAAAAAAAATGTAGTTTACAAAGAAGCTATTGAACCAAATTGATGTTAGTTGAAGTCAACTGCTTTGAAGCCTTATAAACTCCCTCATGATTCTGGTAGATGTCATTAATATATGATATGTGACAAGTGACATAGGACTGATTGTGTACGCAAAGTATCGGATAACACTGGGAGATCAGGATTTGCTTATAAGTTGCACTTCCGTAAAAAAAAAAGCAATCCTATTGCCCGTATAAACTCATTTTGTACTACCCTCCCTTTTTCATGGCTCTTCCTTAGATTTTAAATTGGACGTTTTTCGTGTGTTTCTATAGTGGTAAATTCCCAAGTTGTTTGTCAATGAGATGAAATAAAGAGATCACATACAGGGACGCAGTTAGTAAACAAATCAAAATATCTATGAATATTAAATATCTCCCAAAGAAAGGATTTGTTTTTGAAATAGCTCTATTTACAAAGTGAATTATAATAGAGCTTTCTTTCTTTTCCTTTAAAGGGGGCTTTACGATTTCCTTGTAATGTTCAATGTTGTAGTCTGTTTAATTTTATTATCAAATGTCCCTTCTGTGTCTTCTATCAAAAGACTTACATACCTTTTTCACATTTGAAAGCATTGTTTTCTTTAAACATTTAGTCTATCTTGGAATGTATTCTTGGTGTCTGGTCCCTTATTTATTACTTATAGGATACATTTTTGGAACGTTTCCCCGTAGACAGTCGGAAAATAAAAAAAACAAAAATTAAATTATAGTTTTAGAATTTGTTGTATTGTAAGTTGTCTTTGTTGAAATGTTTTTTTCTCTCTGTTTCTATTTTCAAATTTCAATTGAAATGTTACACCACTGTCTCGGATGAGGGTGAAGGTTGGCGGTTTTAAAATCTTAAATACAACTAAATTTGTATGTATCTGTCTTAAGTCACACGCCTGTTGTTGAGTGGTTGCGTTTTTTGATGTGGTTAATATGTGTTTCCTGTTTATTTTGTTTTTATATACATGTATATATAGATAAGATCGTTTGTTGTTCTGCTTGAATTGTTTAACATTAGTTTTTTAGGGGCCCTTTATAGCTTGCTGTTCGAAGTGTACCAAGGCTCCATGGTGAAGGCCGTTATTTGACCTTTAATTGTTAACTTTTTATGCATTTTGACTTTGATTGATAGTTGTCTCATTGCACTCATCATGCTTTTACAAAACCTTCTGATTTATATCATAAAATGACATAAACCTCATGTTTTCTCAGAAAAAAGTCAACATATATGCGTGCTTTACCCATGAATATTGCAGTCTAAACTTGGGTTATGTTCTACAGGGAATACGACAGTGCTTCTTATCTTAAATTGTTTGATTCTTCCGCTTATAAATAAGGATGTACACTATTTCTTTTTGAAAAAAGCTTTGTGAGAGACTGCTACAAATGGATATGATATAATTAATAGAACTACAAATTTTAAAAAGAATCTCATGAAAGGTTTGTTTCCTCGTTTTTTAGATGTAAATCCAAAATTGTGCGGGAAATGATTATTATATCTTTTTGATACATTTAACATTGACACCTTTTTTTTCTTTGAAAAACTGTACGAAAAGAGATATAAATTTAACATGTTTAAGATTTTTAACTAGTTTTTGACGAAATACGTTTTTAAAAATTTAAAAAGAACATCAGGGGTTAGCGATGAATTTTATTGTTACTATATCGATAAAACCAGAGGATTCAAAATATCTTACCAAAAATCGCAAACAACAGTAGCGAACATCCTTATAAGAGAATTTTGGGCTTGTTACATAACACATATATTGTTTGTAAACGAGATTGAGATTGACATAGTTTAAATTTTAATTATATCCAAATAACAGAATGCATCTCATTCAAACACAACATTACATTCCATATGTTTTTGAAATCCGCCAGTTACTTAAAATACGTTATGTTGCAAATCCGGAATTGCTTATCATTTTGTTTGTGTAAACCTGTTGGAGTTCATCAGAATTTTATCATGTGTGTACTATGTGTTTAGGATTGTTCAAATAGTCAAATGTTTAATGTTTATTGCAATTTTTTACTTAAAACTAGTTAAAACTAGTCTAAATTTAGAGTTCACTTGATAACAAGAGATAAAAAAAGGTATGATATCTGCCATTATTCGAAGTTTGTTATTAAAGAATGCCGAAATGACATTTAAACTATCATAAACATGATCATTTGGTGATATTACTGTCAAAAACATGTTACATAGTTAATTGTTTTCGCAAACAATTATACATGATCAACAACCAAATATCATTGACTAATATTGACATCTTGGTATCTGAAAACTTGTGAAAAAAATTCCTTTGTTGATAGGCTACTCATTTTGAATATCAAATGAAAGATCTCAAAACGCAACTACCCTGTAATGCCTTTTTCTTTCAACATATTATCTTTTTTAATTAGAATAGTTTGGTTTTTTTATTCTATATTCATGTATTGGTTTTACAAACAGTTGTCTGGGTTTTTATATATATGTATTATTGTAGTTGTTCTCACAAAGGTTTATCTTCTGTAATTTTAATATCTGGTTTAATGTAGTTACTCTCACAAATAAAGTAATGCCTGTTAACAAAGAAAATTAAAACATATATGTGTGACTTTGCCAAACTAAAAAATAGTAAAAAGACAAATGTACAGAAACATTTTTTCTGACTAAATGTGAGATCCCTCATGAAATTCGTACGCCCTACTATTTAAAGTCAATTATTAAATTACACCAATTTGTTGAAACAATTTTCAGTCTTGATCTGATTATACATTTCAAAAATGGAACTCCTTAAATTTTCTATTTAAAATGCAACGCATCGTGTACATCGCCATTAGTGTGGAAAACGTTATAATGTCGATGTTGACATGCGATCAAGTATATTGATGCAGCAAAGCAATGGCATGCAACTCTAAATGGATCCAGTTAGAGTAGTAGTGTGCATGATGTTCATTATTGTTATTAATTACACGCTAGCATTTGGTAATGTTTTGCATTCTGAATATGAGATAGCTTCCTACTTGACCGTTTCCATAATATTTACAACGATGCGTGACCAAACCAGACATTGCATTCGGCTGTTGTCTGCCCTATGGTCAGGTTGTTGTCGCTTTGACACATTCCCCATTTCCTTTCTCAATTTTATTATAATAGGTAACATTGTCAAAGTTGGGGTACATCAGTCATCATTGTGTCACAATCTCAATAAGAACAAAAGCAAACAAATATTTAACAAAGAAGCACATAAAGCATCTATAAAATTTAGAAAATTGTAATCAAGTGAGATACGTCAGATTTTTTAATAATGTATAACAAGTTTTAGTTATGTCGAAGTCCGAATTGTCTATTGATAACTTTGTGTGTTGTTTATGTGTGTACAATGAGCAAACTATGATTAAAAGTTTAAATGTGCAATGTGTAACGCAATTTTGTACTTGTTTTTGGTTTAAAGTCGTTTTGATAAAAAGTATTAAAAGAAGATATGATAGCAGCCCTAATTTGGAATTTAAAAATGGTTATCCTGAAATCTTTTCTTAACAATTAAATATTTTTAATTTGAAAATGTCAATTTTCAATATAATTGTATTTGAAAATTAAATTTACTCCATACACATTAAATAACTTTGACATTTGTAAATTTTTATCCACCTTTTGTGGCAAAACATCTTTTTGATGAAGGCTTTTCATTTTTAAATATCAAACGAACGATTACAAAAGGAGGCAGTGATGATATCATACTTTCTCCTTCACACATAATTTAATGGTTTACATTTGATTAGTTTACGTGTATACTGATGTAATAGTACTTGATGTCGTTTAGCTAATAAATGAATGCAACATTACTTTGACTTGTATTATTTCAAGGTTTGTCTAACATCAGAATCTAAACCATACTGACTCATAGGTTTTACTTTCCTAAAACATGACTGGTGTAAAACCCTTCAAAGAATAAAGCCAGCGTTTTAATTTATATAAAAAAACGATAAATCACCTTATCAAACGACTGCTGAACATAAGGTTTATGACCTATGACATGTGCTAACAAATGCAGCGGGTTTTAAGTTTAAAAAGGTAACAACTTTCAACCTTACCCGAAACAAAAGTGTAATATCACAACCAACCAATAAATTTACGAATAAATTTAATCTTTGACCCAATGTGAATAGAAATTCAGTCCAATAAGGGGTGTATGAATAAAGGAGAACAGATGTTTACAGCTGTGAAATGATAAATAAAGAAAGTAAACCATAACCTAACAAGAAAAAACTTCATACCAAGAATTGTACAGAGATAAAAAGAAATAATTTCGTTGTAAGGTGCAGAAAGGAAATATGTTTTACAAACTAAATAATTTTGATGCTCATAGGACGAAAGACAGAAATGAACATTATTAATCATACTAAAAAATTGTCAAAGCTTGTATATCTTAAACAAAAAAAAAGAGAAACATTAAATAATAAAAACAATTACAATAGCATCAACAGGTCAACTTAAAATGAAAGTTCGATTTCGGAGTACAAATCTGAAACTAAAATTAAATAAAACAATCTAGTTAAAAAGCCAAAATCAATATAAAATAAAAAAAAATAAAAAAGTTATAAATTCCATCCATCGTGTAGGCACACAAATAGTTCCAATATGTATGTTGAATGAAATGAAGGAGAAAAAAGGCTATAATATTATATACTGTGTTTTTGAATGCAAACTACACCATTGGTAACTGTGTTTGGTCAGTTTTCCTGTTACTTGTGGATATATTTGAAAAAGGCATGAGTGCTACCAAAGCCAAATAAAGAAAATTGCAAATTATGATCACTAGGGCCTTCCGTATTCATATAAACACAAAAAAGTAAATGGTGTGTCATGCAGTCTTGAATCAAACATCAATTAATATGTTGCCGAACCGGATTGGTGCGGAAACGCCTCAGAAACGATAAGTCCGTTACCATTCTACACTCTGCACTTGTTAAAAGCTGTGATGTAGCGAAACACAAACGTTTTTGTGAATATCTGGTTGAATTATTGGTGTATACCTCACGTTCTCAGGCAAATATTTTAGAAATACATATGGCTAGAATAAAATGAATAGTATATCACTTATTAATAGTTCTATTTTTCTCAATTGCTCAACTAAGAAAAACTGAGAATAGTTGCCATATTGTCAATAAAATTGGAACTTTTATGGCGATTATTATGAAAAAAGAAGACATGGTATATAAAGGCAACAGTAGTATACCGCTGTTCAAAACTCATAAATCCATGGACAATGTTTTACACTGACATATTTTGACTGTGAATATGATTGCCCATGAAACATCTATCTACCAAAGATCAAATTAGATTAACATTGGAATAAGGAGTCAAAACTATTTTAGACGAAACGAGCGTCTGGCGTAAATACACAATTTAATCCTGGTAGCTATGATGCGTTTATTAACATGATAATAGATTAAAAAAAAGGTCTCCACTTGAAAAAATATTAAACAATCAAAAACCAAAAAATGCATGTGTCCAACCCTCTACGTAACATGCAATAGTGATATACTAGTGCAACCAAAACGAGATATATCAATGCAATTGGTGTTTTAAATTACTGAAAAAGCATAGAAACGGCTTTAACAATTTCAGTATCGATTAGTGTTATTTTGTCGTGATCATGGTAGATGTCCATTCATGTTTTACCTGCAATGAATATACCGGTTTCTTATCCTGAAAAGATAAATGATATTCTCTAAATACATATTGAGAGATTATTGTATAAGTGACAGATGACCGGCAAATTCTTTAAGACCTATTAGTTTAAAATCAGGACTCAAACACATCAAACGAATGCATAACAACTGTCAAATTCCTGACTTGATAATACATTTTCTAGTGTAGGAAATTGTGGATAAAACCTAGTTAAATAGCTTACTGAACCTCTCACTTGTATGACAGTCGTATAAAATTCAGTTCTATTGACAAAGATGCATGAAATAAACAAACATATATTATAGGTAAAAATATAAAAATATGACTACACCCGTCAACATAGTGTTATAATCTTAATCACAATACAAAACGAAATAAGGATGATATCGGTGCTCCGAATGTAAGTAATAAGAAAATTCGCGATAAAAGTTAAAACAGATTTATTATTTTAAGATAAGGTTGAAACTTCAGTCTAGACACTTTCGAAGTGACAATAAAAGACAAAAAATGAATAAGGGTCATATTGCAAACAGACAGCAACCTCAAATTTAAAAAAAAGGACTAAATAACTGTAGTAATGAAAATAACAAACAAATTGCTGCAATGTTCTCGTTAGCACAATGGTTACAAAACTATAACATTGGTGTAATAGAAGACCCTCAAAGCTTTTGTGATGAATGGGGAACTTTTCAAAATGGAAGGACATCACATCATTATTATCAAGTTCAACATTTTTGAATGCATCATGCCCTCCTTTGTTTGACTAAATGTGAAAAAATTAAAATAACATCGCTAAAAATTATAACCTCTTAGTGATGCTATAATCAAATGGAAAAAATCAAATGCCCAAAGACATCAAACGAATGTATAACAAATGTAACACTTCTGACTCGGTGTGTTCCTGTGTAGAAACTGTTGATTAAACCTTGTTTTATACCTAGCTAAATCTCTCACTTGTATGACAGTTGGCCTTTTTCTTTAGATGACTTTGCGTTACACAGTGACAGTTGACTGTGAACTTCCCTATCCTTTTGAATAGGCATCCATGAATATGCTGAATTGAGAGGTCACCCTCAGTGAGTTTTTGTTACATGCATTTGGATTTTTTTTTCAATATTTTTCAAATTTAATGCCAATGAAAAAGCATAAGAAATGAACTAATTGTGATATTCTATAACATTCATATTAAAAAGACATACCAATGTGTTTTTTCTATCTTTCTTACATATTATGACATTATTTTGTCGATATCCAGAACAACATTTATTTTTTTCGTTTGAATTGTTTTACATTGTCGTATCCGGGCCTTTTATAGCTGACTATATGGTATGGGCTTTGCTCATTGTTGAAGGCCGTACGGTGACCTATAGTTGTTAATGTCTGTGCCATTTTGGTCTATTGTGGATAGTTGTCTCATTGGCAGTCATACCACATCTTTATTTTATATATATTTACTCAAGTTCATACATATTAAACATTCAAAAGTCAACATTGGGGAATTTAATTCGTACAAATGTAGTTGAAGTTATCAACACAAACTCTGTATTGAAAAACATGAACACATCTACATATTGAGATAAGTATTATTTATTGTATCCTGAATTTAAAATCGGTATGAATAAACTCATCATAGATACAATGTACCAGGATTGAAATTTTATATTTACGCCAGACGCGCGTTTTGTCTACAAGGAATTTATCAGTGACGCTCAAATAAAAAAATGTTAAAAGGCCGAAAAAAGTACGAAGTTGAAAAGCATTGTGGACCACAAATTTCTAAAAGTTTTGACAAATAAAGCTAAGGTAACCTATTCCTGAGGTAGGAAAGCCTTAGTATTTCAAAAATTAAAATTTTTGTTAACAGTTAATTTATAATTATGAACATATCAATGATAACTCAAGTCAACACAAGTTCTGACTACTGGGCGGTTAATAGCCTCGGGGAAATAAATCTCCACCAGCAGTGGAATCAACCCAGTGGTTGTAAATAATATCATCACAGATACCAGGATTGAAATTTTATATTTATGAAACATTAATGCATGAAATTTTCTTGAATAATTTACTAAGCGGCAGTTCCAAATCTATAATAAAAAATTAACATGTTGTCGTTTAGCTTCATTGTAATAATAGCATCATTTCCATAGATAACTCTCGGTTTATTCTTTTTCTAAATGTTCATTCTCATACGTTATTAAAATTGTTGAATACAGCATATTGTATTTTAAAACAATATGTTTTGCATCACATGATGTGCTGATGCATTTTAACATTACGTAACAAAAGAAACACTCCGATTGTATTCCCGGTGTAGTCTAATATTGTAAATATTTAAGAGTTATGTTGATCAGTTTCAATTTGACGCACGTATATTCTGTTAACACGTTATTCGATATTTCAATTTTTTTTTAAGGCAGACTGTCTAGGACAATTATTGATAGAGAGTGCTGATATATGCTTAAATTGAAGAAGTATCCATATGCATGTTTTGTCAGAATAGTACTGCTACACAATACATAGATAAAAATCATTTTTTTAATTCGGACCGGAGTTTACATGTGCTCAAATCTTATAAGACCGTTAATGTGACACATACTACAACAGGGAGATAAGTCTGTAAAAATCAGCTAAACGTTTCCATCATGATCTAGTGTTGGGAAATATTAAGCTTCTCAATTATCAAAACTAGTGTTTGTGAAACTGCTATTTATCTTATGAAATGTTTCTTTTTCAGTGTGTGGTTCAATTTTTTTGAAATTTATATATTTTTGACAAGGGTCAAAGTTGATATTTTGTCAAAATTTTAATGAAAATTAAACGAGCTACATAAAATTAATCTATGGTGTTGAGAACCACCTCAAGACAATTTCACGTATCATTAAAGAAGCAATTAACGTCAGGATGCATCGTCGGTGTCAGCATCACCTGATATGTATTCATCACTCAATGAGTACATTTTCTTGACAAAGATATCAAAATCGAGAATAATTAAATTAACGGTACCAATTTTCTTGCACCAGATGCGCATTTCGACAATACATGTCTCTTCAGTGATGCTCGTGGCCAAAATATTTGAAAATCCAAAGCTTATATAAAAGATGAAGAGCTATAATCCAAAAGGTCCAAAAATAGTAGATAATCAACCAATTTTAATTTCAGATGATTAATCTGTGTTTTATTATCTTTTGCCAAATGACTTTTAAAAAACAAGTAAAGAAATTTAATTCAAAATAAAAAAAAACAGACGAAAGTCAAATTATTGAAGATGGCAATCCCAATTTTAATTCATTGTTCATTCTTTTTAAATTGATATTCTTTATAAACTAAATACTTTAAAATCAATATCAATGAAGATAAAGAATTTAACAACTTATATCAATTCAACTGAAATAATAAATTGCTTTTGATTCTACTCCAACCACTTTCCTTTAATAAAACTTAAGAATGATATAACCAAGAATAGATATTGATTTAGAGTTCAACATACTTTATTGAATAATACATTATCGTATTATTTTTAGTTAAACGGTTGCCGCTTGTGGAGCAGGATCTGCCTACCCTTTCCGATGCACCTGAGATCACCCCGCGTTACCGATGCTGTTCATGTTACCGAGTCTTCAGTTTTCTATGCTGTGTTCAGGCATGGGGTAATCGTAATCAGTAATCGTAATCAGCTGTAATCGATTACATTTTGCAGTGTCATCCTATGTAATCAGTAATCATACCATTTCTGATAACAAATTATCGTCATGTTATCGATTGCATTGCTAAAAACAGGTGTAATCATGATTAATTTTAGATTACTTTCAGATTACATTTATATGATTACTTGCTGATTACAAATTTATATATATATATATATATATATATATATATATGAAAATGGTTTTTGATAGACAAGATGAAAAAAGAAAATGTAAAGCTTGAATGAAAAATCATGAAACTAATATTCACAATGACCTTGTTTAATGTGATGAATTGTATCATCTACATTACAAATTTGTATAACCGAGTGTTTTATTTTGTTAACAGTTTACTAAGGGAAATTGCCTCTCCAATATTTCGTTGTGAGATTGACCTCTTATGATACAAGAGTATGCCTTGAAAGCATTTTTTTTCCTTGATTGAAAACTTCTGATAGTAACTCTAATTTCATATAAATTTATCAACTATTTTAACATAAATACATTGAAATTCAAATGCAGACATCATTTAGTTCCAATTTGACCTTGATGGTCGACATAAATATATGTACCCACTTAATTCAAAATGGAAGTTAAAACCAGATTTCATTTATTGACAAATTGAATAAATTTTGGTCTATAAATTCGTGTATTCTAATTTTTATTCTTTATTAACTTTGAGCCTTACGGCTCATCAGTATAAATAAGTACATGTACAGTGTATACATATGGCAAACTATTACAAACAATATGCATAGTTAACAATAGGTGACGTCAGAAGTATCATCAATACAAAATATATTTTATTACAATAAACTGTTTTTTTACTTTAAAGAGAAATGTATATACTTTCCTAAGTTACAAAGTTGTTTTGTGTTTTCACCTAACAATAATTCTATCAATTATTAATTAGATCAAGTATTGAAAATTTTCAAACAAATAATGCAATCAAGCACTTTTAACTTTATTGATATTGTTATTAAGACAATTAAATTTTAATACCCAAGCTCACCTATTGTTTGTTAAAAAAATGAAAGTAGTGATTAACACCTGTAAAAACATTAATGGATGTGCCAATTATGTCCCGACGGACAATACAACTATACTTAATTAATTTTTCCTTATTTGTTCAGTTTTTTGGCTAATTAGGCAGTTGGTTATTTTTTTACATAGGGAAAGGACACTTGTCTATAGGTATTTTATGAAGTTACACATGTTACACTGTACTTGTCTTTAAATTCTTTCAAATAGAATAAATAAATTAAGGTTTTGAAAAAGATCACCAAATTTGTTTTTTGTGAGGATAAAAAGTTATAAAAAAGACTTTGATATTGCAATATACAATGCAATCATAAGCAATATAAAGTTATCATGATTACTTTAAAGAAAAGTAATCTAATGTAATCGATTACTTATGAAATACGGTGTAATTGTAATGTAATCGATTACATTTTATTAGCAAAGTAATTATAATTTAATCGATTACATTTTAAAGTAATCGACCCCATCCCTGGCTGTGTCAAGTGTTCTATTGTTTGTCTCTTGGCCTCTTTCCGTTTTATCCTTTGCCTTGTCACTTTAATTCGACTTTGAATTTCTCTCTGGTATCTTTCACCTCTCTTATAAAATCTATTTTTTTGCCATATTGTAACGTTCCGGGGTTTTCTTGTCAGGATATACACCCGTAGTTACCTTTGTGGGCCTCCGGTGAAGGAATTAATAAAAATAATCATATTGGAAGTTTGTTAATTGTATTATTTCTATTTAAACAATACATCAAATACAGTGGTTCAGGAAACAAAATACGTTAATAATATATAATAAGCAATACCGCAAGGTGCATTACTTGCACCAAGTTTAATAAAACAATTGCTCGGTGCAAGAAGATCTACTTGGTGCACGGCATTTAAATACTCATCGTACTCGGTGCAGCAAATCTACTTGGTGCAATGCATTCAACTTGAATACTCAGCGTACTCGGTGCATGCAAATCTACTTGGTGCACTGCATCTAAAAACTCGCACCAAGCAACTTTACTTGGTGCTGCAAATCTACTTGGTTTACTGCATTATCACCAAGTGCTCTTACTTGGTGCAGCAAATTCTAGAGAGACTGCTAGCTGCATGGAGGTTTTTGGAGAGAAGCTCAACGTAGGAACATGCGTTCCGTATTTTAAACTACGTGTGACGTAATACACAAGTTCTTCATAAACAATAATACGTAACGTTACATTTGGCGCGTTATACTGAAACTGAGTATAACCAAATACAAAATGAACAATTAAACATATAGATAAAGTAGATATATAGATTTAAAGAAGTCAGTATATAATATAAGGTCAAAGTAAGCTATTTCTTCTGTAATATACGAACCAGAACTCAACAAGGGACATCTGCGTGTATCAAGTGTGGAACGGAGACCACAGTAAAATATCAGCTTTCAAATCACCGGGGCGTAGCAATATTTATAATCAATTATTTTATTCATTGAAAACCTAATGTATATTTTGATTACTATGTTGTATCTGAAAAGACACGTAGCATTACTATTGCAATTTGTTTTTTTTTTTAAGATACATGATGTTATATAGCATTCGTCGACAATTCGTTGATTGTTAATTAACCTGCCTAATATTGAAACATGTTTTGATTTTTGAGTTAGTAACATAACGAAGATACATCAAAATTAAATGAACAGTTTTATCGGAATTTAAAAAAAATGATCATTTAATTCAACAATAGATTAATCAAAGTAAAGTTAGAGTAGTCTGAACAAAAGATGTTTGTTTCAGTAATGTTTTATTCATCAACATGCGTACTTTGATAATTTGTTATATAGAAATGCATTTCTAAACAACACGCACGACTAGTATTAATGCTATACCTCACAGTTGTTAGAAATAATTGACTTGACATAAATATTTTTAAATGTTAATTGTAAGCTTTTGTTGTTCACAATACACTATTTATTTACCGGTATCAATTGTCTTGTTTCTACTTGCCAATGCAAAGTTTATAGGTACACAAGAAAGAGATCCTGCATGATATTGGATGAAACAAATACAAAAATGTATCCACAAGAGACCAATTTCATTGCATATGACGTGCATGTAAATAAATTGTTAACTCTAACTATCAGTTCAGGTGTACCTTTTTCAAATCATTTCCCTACTGTAATATCGTCATCTGCAATAAGATCCAACAGAAAAACAAATAATATGAAAATATAATAGAAAATCATCACAAAATTACCAACTTTCTGCTAAATAATAAATTTGAAGTTCCAGACTCGACCAATGGGATTTTATTGACATTACAAAATTGTTCTAATCACAACGCCATGAATAAAAATTAAAGAGGCTAAGAGACAAACATTAGAATTCAGCATAGATAACTAAAGACTGAGTAACACGAACCACATCGGAACACGGGGTGATCTCATTTGCACCGAAAAGAGTTGGTAGTTCCTGCTCAACAGAGGGCACCCGTTTAATTTAATAAACATGATTATGTATTATTCAATACTGTATGCTATCTCCAAACCAATATCTATTCTTTGTTACATTATTCTTATGGTTTTTTTTGGCAACGAAAAGGGATGGGGTCGAATCAAGTGGAATTTATTAATGTAGTTGTAATGATATTGGTTGTTAAAGGCTTTCCCATCCTTGAGATAAGTTTTAAAGTGGTACCTTTTTAAAGATATAATATTGAACAATAAATTGAACATTGGAGTGCCCTCTTCAATAGTTTGACTTTTGTCTGGGTTTTTTTTACATGTGGAATTTTACAATTTTTTTCCTGTTTCTCTAAAAGTAATTTCCTGCAAAAGATTAAAAACAGAATAGTTATCTGAAATTTAAATTTATCCATTGTCTAGATCTCCTATTCCCAATAGTGCCATCTTCATTAAGAGTGATGAATGCATAGCACGGGATGCTGTCACCGACGATGCACCCTCATCTTACTACCTCCCAGTATTGCTCAGTGTGTCTTAAGGTGGTACTAAACACCATTAATAAAACTTATTTGGCTAGCTTTATTAATGAATTTTGACAAAATATTAACTTTGATCCTTTCACAAAATATAACAATTTCTAAAACAAAATTGAACCACACATTAAATGGGGAAAAATTCATTGGATATACAGCAGTTTGACAAAAAACACTAATTTTGACCAATAAGAACAATAGAAAGTGATTCAAACGTGCAGCTGATGTTTTCGAGTTATCTCCCTGTAGTTGTATGTACTGTATTAACGGGCTTATAAAATTTGAGTACCTCTAAACTCTTGTTGCTCCAAATCAAAACTTTTTTTTCCTTTACGTATTGCGTAGCAATGCTCATTATTTAAAAAAAATCGAACAGAACATCTGAATGAATATCTCTTTATCGTAAACAGGTATAGGAATATGTGGTATGAGTGACAATGAGACAACTGTCTGTATTTAGTTTTAATGCGACATATAAAAAGGTAATAAATGTCTTCAAAACTTATTTATAGTAAGCTGTTTTTTTCAAAATATTATAACATATCATGCTGTGTTTTTTTTTATAAAAAGTCTATAACGATCAAAAGGAGAAACGAATAATTCATCTATTTGAATGAAACTCAAGAAAAACCTATTTAAAGGGACTATTATAAAATTAAAAGTCAAAAACAAACAGTGAATAATACGGGAAAAAATTTAAACAGGGAGAAAAAACAGCATTTTTTCTTAGAACAAATACAAAAATAGAGACCAATAAACTGTTTATGTTCACTATTTGATGATTAGAACCATTTGGTTATGTCTATAAAATCCCATTGGACGAGTCTGAATCTTCAAATATTTATTGTTTTGCAGACTGTTAGTAATGTTGTTATGATTCTCTATTATATTGTCATATAATTTGTTTTTCTGTTGAATCTAATGGCAGATAAGATCACGATATGACAGAGATAGATGATTTCAAAAAGTTACTCCTGGACAGATAGTTGGAATAAACATTCATTTGCATGCACGTCATTTGCAATGGAATTGGTCTCTTGTGAATATTAGTTTCATTTGATATCATGCATCATCTCCTTCTTAGTGTTCTCATAAACTGTGCATTGGCAAGTAGAAACAATACATTCGATAGCAGCCGTATTAATTGTGTATAATGAATACCAAAAGCTTTCAATTAAGGTTTTAAAATATTCATGGCAAGTCCATTATTTCAGACAACAGTGAGATAGAGCTTATACACAGTCGTGCATGTAGATAAGAAATTTAGAAATGCATTTTTCATAAATTTTCAAATGACGCATGTTGATAAATAAAACATTACTGAAACAAACATCTTTTGTTTGGACTACTCTAACTTTATATTGATTTATCTGTTGTTGAATCATATTAAAATTTTGTTTTTGGATTTCCATGATTTAAAGTGATGTTTATAAAAAAACTAAAAAATCATAACATGTTACATTACAGTGGCGGATCCAGGATTTTTCATAAGTGGGGGCCCACTGACTGACCTAAAAGGGGGCCCGCTCCAGTCACGCTTCAGTGATTTCCTATATAAGCAACCAATTTTTTTTCCCCAGCCCCCCTTAAATCCGCCTCTGCATTATTACTGAGATTGATTAACAAACGACAAATTGTCGACGAATGTAATACACCATCATATGAAAATATCAATTGCAAATATTGAATTTGTTAACTTAAATTTAAAACATTTTGAAGTAGTAATGCTATGTGACTGTTCAGATATTAAATATAAATCAAAACATACATTAGGTTTTCATTGAATAAAACAATTGATTATGAATATGGCAAAAATGAGTTTTTAAAAGTGATTCGAAAGATACCAGAGGGAAATTCATAGTCAAAGATAAACGGACAACGCCATGAATAAAAACAAAAATGAAAATGAGACAAACATAAGAACACAACCTAGAAAACTGATGACTGATGAGCACCACGAACCACATCGGAAACACAGCGTGATATCATGTGCCCCGGAAAGGATGGGTAGATCCTGCTCAACAGGTGGCACCCGTTTAATTTAATAAAAATGATTAAGTATTATTCAATACAGTATGCTTCCTCTAGATCAATATCTATTATTGGTTTCATTATTCTTATGTTGTTTTCTTCAAGGAAATGGGATGGGGTCGAATCAAATGGAATTTATTAATGTAGTCGTAAGACTATTGGTTGTTAAGGCTTTCCTATCTTTGATATAAGTTTTAAAGTGGTAACTTTTAAAGATAAAATAATGAACAATAAATTGAACATTGGAGTGCCCTCTTCAATAATTTGACTTTTGTCTGGGTTTTTTAACTTGTGGAATTTTACATTTCTTTTCCTGTTTCTCTAAAAGTCAATCGCTGCAAAAGAACAAAATCGAAAAGTCATCTGAAATTTAAAATTATCGATTGTCTTCTTTTCTCGATAGGTCCATCCTAATTAGGAAAATGTATTCATTGAGTGATTAATGTAAGCATGAGATGGTGACACCGACGATGCACCTTGACCCTACTCGCATCCAGTATTTCTCAGTGCTCAGTGTGTCTTAAGGTGGTACTAAGCACCATAAATAAAATTAATTTGGCTCGGTTAAATAATTCATGAATTTTGATAAATATGAACTGTGACCCTTTGGCAAATATAAAAATTTCTAAAAAGAAAACGAACCACAAACTAAATTGGGAAAATTTCATTAGATATATAGCAGTTTAACAAACACTAGTTTTGATCATTAAGAACAATTAAACGTGAGTAAAACATTCAGTTAATGTTTAGAGCTATTTCCCTGTAGTGTTATGTACCACATTAACGGGCTTATAAAATTTGGGCACCTGTAAACTCATGTTACTCTAAATTAAAAAACTTTTGTTTTATTTACGTATTGTGTAGCAATGCTCATTATTTAAAAAAAAAATTCAACAGAACATGTGTATGGATATCTCTTTATCTTAAAGATATAGGAAGATGTGGTATGAGTGACAATGAGACAACTTTTACATCCTAGTAACAATTTATAAAAGTAAACCAGTATAGGTCACGGTACAGCCTTCAACACGTAGCATTGGCTCACACTGAACAGTACTATAATGTAAAACCATTGGGAAAACCAACGGTCTAATTTTCTCTTTCAATAAGTCCTATAGACAGTGTGCCTTTATAGTATTTAAATAAATACAATTACGAAAAAGAAATGTGCGTCAAACTTATACAGAACAATAAAACTCTCATAAATATTTTATAAAATGAAATAAAACCGGTAACACGATCGGAGTGTTTCTTTAGTAACTGAATATTAAAATGCATCACTACATCATGTGATGCAAAACATTTAAAAAAAAATACAATATGCTGTATTTAACAATTTAAATAACGTATGAACAATATTTCAAAAATCACACACAGACCGTTATCTACCTTAATGCTGCTATGAGTACAATGAACCTAAACGAACAACATTTAAAAGTTATGTTATAGATTTGGTTCTCCCGCTTAGTAAATTATTTTAGACGATTTCCCGCATCAATGTTTCATAGCAATTTTAAATAAAGGGTACAAAACAAAAATATCAAAAGTACCAGGATTATCATTTAGTACGCCAGACGTGCGTTCCATCTACATAAGAATCATCAGACGCTCAGATCAAAATGAAGCCAAACAGGTACAAAGCTAAAGCGCATAGAGGACTCAAAAGGACAGTACATATTAAAATGTCTGTACCAAGTCAGGAATATAACAGTTGTTGTCCATTTGTTTGATGTGTTTTATCTTTTGATTTTGCCATTTGATTAGGAATTTTGTCTAATGCTTAGTTCGTTTCTGTGTGTGTTACATTTTAATGTTGTGTCGTCGTTCTCCTCTTATATTTAATGCATTTCCCTCATTTTTCGTTTGTTACCCGGATTTGTTTTTTTTCTGACAATTTATGAGTTTTGAACACCGGTATACTACTGTTGCCTTTATTTTTCCGTTATAAATTTTCCTCAGTATTTTTGTGATTTTTATTTTTTCTTCAACTAATGTGCAAAGGTTCTTAATAAAGATGACACAATCGATAATAGATCATGATAGAAGACAATCGGTAATTTTAAATTCTATTACGTCATATCACTTCCAGAATTAAATGAGAAAGTGTTTGCGCATGAATGTCCATGGAAACAAGATCATCTTGCATCATTTATAGATGCATTTTCTTTGATTTCGATACATCAGTGATTCTATGAGTCAATGAATCACAATCAAACTTCCACTCTTACCAAGAAGATTCTCGTTGAATTTCAGATGATTTTTTTGCGTTTTTTCTGTTTTGCACCAAATAACTTTTAGAGAAACAGGAAAAGAAATGTAAATTCCACATAAAAAAACGACAAAACTCAAATTATTGAAGAGGGCATTCAAATTTTAAATTCATTGGTCATTTTATTTGAATTGATATTTTTTTATTAAGTAAGTTAAGTTCATACTTGAAAATTAATACATGTATCACTGACGATAAAGAATTGAACATCAAATATCAATACAACTGATGTAATGGATTCCTTTTGATTCTTTTTAGCTCACCTGGCCCAAAGGGCCAAGTGAGCTTTTCTCATCACGTGGCGTCCGTTGTCTGTCGTCGTCGTCGTCTTCCGTCGTTGCCGTCGTCGTTAACTTTTACAAAAATCTTCTCCTCTGAAACTACTGGGCCAAATTAAACCAAACTTAGCCACAATGATCATTGGGGTAACTAGTTTAAAAAATGGGTGGCGTGACCCGCCAAACCAACCAAGATGGCCGCCATGGTTAAAAATAGAACATAGGGGTAAAATGCAGTTTTTGGCTTATAACTCAAAAACCAAAGCATTTAAAGCAAATCTGACATGGGGTAAAATTGTTTGTCAGGTGAAGATCTATCTGCCCTGAAATTTTCAGATGAATCAGACAACCCATTGTTGGGTGGCTGTCCCTGAATTGGTAATTTTAGGGAAATTTTTCTGTTTTTGGTTATTATCTTGAATATTATTATAGATAGAGATAAACTGTAAACAGCAATAATGTTCAGCAAAGTACGTTTTACAAATAAGTCAACATGATTAAAATGGTCAGTTGATCCCTTTAGGAGTTATTGCCCTTTAAAGTCAATTTTTAACCATTTTTCGTAAATTTTATATATCTTTTACAAAAATCTTCTCCTCTGAAACTACTTGGCCAAATTTAATCAAACTTGGCCACAATGATCATTTGGGTATCTAGTTTAAAAAATGGGTGGCGTGACCCGCCAAACCAACCAAGATGGCCGCATGGCTAGAAATAGAATATAGGGGTAAAACACAGTTTTTGGCTTATAACTCAAAAACCAAAGCATTAAAAGCAAATCTGACATGGGGTAAAATTGTTTGTCAGGTCAAGATCTATCTGCCCTGAAATTTTCAGATGAATCAGAGATTCCGTTGTTGGTTTGCTGCCCCTCAATTGGTAATTTTAAGGAAATTTTGCTGTTTTTGGTTATTACATGTATGTTGAATATTATTATAGATAGAGATAAATTGTACACAGCAATAATGTTCAGCAAAGTAAGATTTACAAATAAGTCAAGATGACCAAAATGGTCAGTTGACCCCTGTAGGAGTTATTGCCCTTTAAAGTCAATTTTTAACCATTTTTCGTAAATTTTCTTTCTTTTACAAAAATCTTCTCCTCTGAAACTGCTGGGCCAAATTAATCCAAACTTGGCCACAATCATCTCTGGGGTATCTAGTTTAGAAATGTGTGGCGTGACCAGCCAAACCAACCAAGATGGCTGCCATGGCTAAAAGTAGAACATAGAGGTGAAATGCAGCTTTTGGCTTATAACTCAAAAACCAAAGCATTAGAGCAAATCTGACATGGGGTAAAATTGTTTTACAGCAATAATGTTCAGCAAAGTAAGATTTACGAATAAGTCAACATGACCAAAATGGTCAATTGACCCCTCAAGGAGTTATTGTCCTTTATAGTCAATTTTAAACAATTTTCATAAAATTTGTAAATTTTTACTACCGGTAACTTTTCCCACAGAAACTACTGGGCCAAGTTCATTATAGATAGTGATAATTGTAAGCAGCAAGAATCTTTAGTAAAGTAAGATGTACAAACACATCACCATCACCAAAACACAATTTTGTCATGAATCCATCTGCTTCCTTTGTTTAATATTCACATAGACCAAGGTGAGCGACACAGGCTCTTTAGAGCCTCTAGTTTTATAATAAAATAACCTTGAAAATATACGCATCTAGAGATCAGCATACTGCATTGAATGATACAAACTCATGTTTATAAAGTTTAATCTTATTATTTGCCATATGTATAATTAATTGTCTTATTTATTAAAAATGAAATGTATAGTTGGTTCTCTATTTCATGTCTGAAGAGTCTACTAATATTGCTACGGTTATAATAAAATAATTTGAGATTGATATTTTATATGATGATATATTCAATTCGTCACCTGTTAATCAATCTGCGTAACATTAAAATATGTTATGATCATTGAGTTGACGTTCTTTCACCGAAAAAGAAAACAAACTGTTTAATTGATACACCAACAGATTAGTCAACGTAAAGTAATTATTTGAAAATGTAATAGAACAAAATAGTAAAATTACCAAACTTCAGTAAAATTATAAATATTTGAAATCATTGAAAAAACAAAATCGTGCAAATTATCAGTTTGTTTACATAAATAAAAGCAACAGTAGTACATGTAAACCGCTGTTCGAAAGTCATATATCGATTGGGTGAAAACAAATCCGGGTTACAAACTAAAACCAAGGGAAACATATCAACTATAAAAGGAAGTTGACGGAAGAAGAGAAATACTGAAGTCCAACAAAAAACATACGTTAATCAAACAGTTTGTCGGTCTCTATATTTGTATTTGTTCTGATGAGCAACGGTTTTTTTTGCCGTTTTGTACGGTTGACTGTTTGTTTTTTACTAAAATTCTAATAAAATCTTATAGTATCTTGTGTCATATTTTCTTTATAATCGTGTAGTTATATCAACAGTTCAGAATACAAAAAGTTCTTTTGATTTTTTTAATAAAAAGACCAAGATAAAGTAATTTTATTCTATCCTATATATAATCCAATTACATACACTGTACCGAGATAATAGTTTGCACTCTTTATCTTGATCTTATCTTTACAGATTGTTAAAAACGCGATTTTTTTATATTAATTTTTGAGATTTAAAAAATCGAATTTTCACCCACAATTTCAAATATCGATATTAAAACTTAAGAATTTTAGACCTAAATTTGGTCTGCTCAAATAATGGAAGGTCTTTGCAAGTATTTGAATACTTTATTCTCATATTCGAATTCAATTGCGAACTTTTGTCATCCTTTTCCGATAACTGTGTTCAATAACTATGTATTTTCTAACTTTCCAATTTGATCAGATTCTTTTATTCATATACATTAGCTTTGTAAATTAAAACATTTGATAATTTATCAGTTTTTCTTATTTCTTATATTTTATGGTAGTCAAAACTTTTGTATCGTGTCTTTTGTTGACTAGTATATATAATAAGCGATTGTACCAACACTTCGCTGTTTGCTGGTTATTAAAGCCAGACGATACAGGTAAAATTGAGAATGGAAATGGGGAATTTGTCAAAGAGACAACAACCCGACCAAATAAAAAAACAACAGCAGAAGGTCACCAACAGGTCTTCAATATAGCGAGAAATTCCCGCACCCGGAGGCGTCCTTCAGCTGGCCCCTCATCAAATATATACTAGTTCAGTGATAATGAACGCCATACTAATTTCCAAATTATACACAAGAAACTAAAATTAAAATAATACAAGCCTAACAAAGGCCAGAGGCTCCTGACTTGGGACAGGCGCAAAAATGCGGCGGGGTTTAACATGTTTGTGAAATCTCAACCCTCCCCCTATACCTCTAACCAATGTAGAAAAGAAAACGCATAACAATACGCACATTCAAATTCAGTTCAAGAGAAGTCCGAGTCTGATGTCAGAAGATGTAACCAAAGAAAATAAACAAAATGACAATAATACATAAATAACAACAGACTACTAGCAGTTAACTGACATGCCAGCTCCAGACTTCAATTAAACTGACTGAAAGATTATGATTTCATCATATGAACATCAGGCACAATCCTTCCCGTTAGGGGTTTAGTATTATACCATCATAACATATATGAGAAGAACATAACCCGTGTCATGCCAACAACTGTTTTTAGAATAAATGTGTTTAGTTCCGACGCAAAGACCTTATCAGTGACTCAATATTAACACCAAAATATGCAATCTTTAATGACTTGACAACAGTATCGTAATTATATCCCTTCTTAATAATACTGAATACTGACACCTTTGTGCTTTATAAAGAATATTTCCATAAAAAATTGGATGTGAAATACCTGAACGTATAAGAAGTCTGCATGTTGAACTAAATTTACGAATGATGTATTTATAGCGATGATAAAATTTAGTAAATGTTTTGACTAGTTTGTGATACCGAAAACCTTGGTACATTTTTAACGACTCCAAACTAATACAATACGCCGAGTGTAAACAAACTTTCAATGAAATGATCTTGCGAAAAATGGGACATAAATTCCAGTTCACTTTTGTTAAATTTCAAAATGTTAACAACAAAGATGATAGATTCGTTTCTAAGTTTGATCGTTGTAGACTTTTATTCATACGAAATACGAAATATTTTATTGAAGAAAGCTCAATTATGAACATAACCATTAACCGCATTGATACAACATAGAACAACATTTAAACAATCTAACTAAAATTATAACTACACAAGTATCAAAATATTATGTGTTCCAAGGGGAGTAACTCTTGTGTAAAAAGATAAGTTCATTATAAATAGCAAACAAAAAATGTAACACGTTTATTCTAAGTAAAAAACTCATGTTCAGGTACTTAGCTATACGTTTGCATACATCAGTGTCTTCATTACTTAACAACCATATAAACTTGAGATTTGTAATATTAGTTATGTTTTATTTAAATAGTTGTAGACTATCTCCTATCTTAAATGAAAAAATATTTGAAAGATTATTAAACAAAAAAGTAACTCATCTTCAACCAAATTTAGATCACAATTCTTACAAATCCTGTTATCTATATGAGTTGTTGGTACAGTGTGTCTTTTAATTTTGATATAAAGTTTATGACTGCTCATTCTAAACATTGTCATACTAACTCAATCACACTATCTTTATTTACAAAAGACAAATATTTTTTTCAAATTCTAAAATACTCTTAAATAATCTGTGTTTCTCAATGTATCACTTTAGTGTAGTTGCTGAGACCACTGTTTTTCAAATTGACACTAAGACACTATAATTTCTAATGAACAAACAAAAAATGTTTTTGATACATGTTGGATTGTATTAATAAAAAAAAGTTAAGATCACAAAAATACTGAACTCCGAGGATAATTTAAAACGGAAAGTCCTAAATCAATTGGCAAAATTAAATGATAAAACACATCAAACAAAGGCACAACAACTGCTAATTTCCTGACTTGGTAAAGGCATTTTCAAATGTAGAAAATGATGGATTGAACTTGGTTTTATAGCGCTATACCTCTCACTTGTATGGAGAGTGACAATCTACATTCATTCAAAATACATTTAATACAACTAAGCAAACATTGTTTGTTGTTATCAATCATGATAATGCTTCTGACAATAAAGCATATTTGGGACTATCGTTCAATAATTTAATCCAGTACTTAAACTTAAAACAACTGACATGACAATACTAATATATAATGGAAAATGGCATAGCTCACCATACAATGCAAGTTTACATGTTTTATATTTACTTTGAGCCATATCTGCACATATTGAGATTAATATTTTAATTGGAACAGTATTAAAAATCTGAACAAACATATTTTCACTGTTATATTTATTACATTTTCTGGTGTCAAATATGTCCACAATTTCAGATGCACACAGTACAACTGGTTTCACAGTATGATAAAATATAAAATTAATGTAAAATTTCAAAGGTCACATGGAATATTTTAGAATATATATGTCAATTTAAAAAATGCCTTCTGACCTCTAGAATTTAGTTCATTGCGGGCACGTTTGAAACTCTCATTCAAACTAAATAGAACACCCAAATATTTATATTAATAAACATACTCAATACTCATGCCGTTTATACAAAAAACTTTCTAGATGTCAACCGTCCACTAGTATTAAATATCAACACTTTTAGATTTATCATTATGTATTTCAATCCCCTAAAGAGTAAAATCACAAAAATACTGAACACAGAGGAAAAATCTAATCAAAAAGTCCATAATCACATGGCAAAATCAAAAGACAAAACACATCAAAAACAAATGGACAAGAACTGTCATATTCCTGACTTGGAACAGGCATTTTGAAATGTAGAAAATGGTGGATTAAACCTGGTTTGCTTTTCACAACAGTTATGAACCTTGTTCATTCAATTCTGTCACCCTTCAGCTGAGTTTGATACATTTTCTGCATAAACTAAAGATTGTTCCCCTGGAAAATACCACAAATAGATGAGAAAACCTCTTAGAGTGAGAAATTATTTAATTTAACTCTTAACTTTATATTACTATACATGGATTTCAGTGAAGATAACAAAAATTCAAACCACCCCTGCTTTTCTTAATTTGAATAATTGTGCAGGGTGCAGGATAAAATTAAATGCCTTTCATAGGTCAATAAAACAGGTAATTACCATTTTTGATTTATTCAAATATTTATCCAGACTAGTCTTTAAATTTAGAAATATGAATTGATGTTCTATAACATTGTCTTAATCCAATTTGTTAATCTGATATGATACAATAAGGTTTTAAAAGCTTTTCAAATTTGGAATTTAAAGAAGAGGTTAAAAGCTAGACAGGCAATTACATTGTATTAATGGTAATGTCTCTATAATATTTGATTCAGTGGGATCATCCCTTATGAAATGTCGAAAAATGAAACCTCTTGACCAATTTCTTGGATAAATACCTGAATCTATGACTTAATTAAAAAAATGTCTAGTCCAGGCAATATAACCAAGCTATATTTCAACATCTCATTAAGCATACTGTCCATAATACTAGCTTTGTAATTATTTAACTTCTAGCAGGCTTAACTTATTTTACATTGTTTCATTGACAGTTATATTACTTTCAAGTTTACATTGACACTCTGAAATTTTGCATAGCTTTAAAGCATTCCAGTATTTATAATTCAAATTAAGCTTAATCATGTTAATTGTTCACAGTATAAAGCTCTTTAACGTAAAATAACCATGATTCTGCATCTTTACCCCTCTCCTTGTTCTCTTGATCAGAACTTTTCTAGTTTTTATTATATCCCTAAATGCCTAAGGGTTAGATTTGGAGCTTGTATTCTTCAATTTAACCACTAAATCTTTAAAATAATTACTGCGTTTGTCCTTTCTAGTCTTATTATATGTTTTACTTAAATGAAGACACTTAGCTTCTAAATTCTTTATTTAATGGATAAAGGGTGTGTAGTCTGCTAAAGGGGTCTGGTAATTTCTTCCAATCAAGTAGTAATGTATAATACCCGGGTTGATCTTTTTTCTTCTTCCATGTAACTTTAACTTTCTTTTGCTTACGTGCAATATTAGCTGATTCATGTACATGTATACACGATTGAAAATCATATACAGCGCTATATCTATGCCATCTTGATCTAAACTTTAAAAACTATTATGTATAAACAAATCTAGTTGAGATGTTACAGCTTGTTGAATCTTACAAATAGAATGATCGTTCCACCAGAACTTTTGTGGAGAACTACATCTAGGATCTCTGGAGTTTTTTATGTTTTCAACAAAGTTAACACTTAAAAAACAGGACAGCATAGAATGATCAGAGAGTGATTTAATAAGATATAAAATCATCTAAAACAGTATGATATGTTATAATATTTTGATAAACAGCTAATTGTTGATAGGTTTTGTAGACATTTTTTATCTTTTTAAATTCCTCATTAAAACTAAATCCAGAAAAAAACATGTAAAATTATAATAAAATAATGCGATAATGCACTGCAATATTATATACGACAAAAACTTACCTATTGTGTTACCAATGTAATTTCATTTGGTACAATAGTTTCATTGTTCAGCATAGGTTTGACGCACGTTTTTCCTGTATACTGTTAATTCTTTATTATTCGTGGGATACCAATTTTCGTGGCTTTCGTGGGTACTGGTGAACCACGAAATTAAATGTTCAACGAATAACAAATTGTCTATAGGCTTGTATGTAGACTTCGGCAAAACCACGAAATTAAATATCCAAGAACTTGCAAGTTTTCCATAATCCACGAAAATTGGTACCCACGAAAATAAATGAATCCACAGTATTTCGAAATTCAACATTTTCAACGAGGCAGACTAAGGAAACTTTTTGACGAGAGTGCTGATATATGGTTTGTGTCAATGAAGTATCCATATGCTTCTTCCTTTCGAAATAGATTGATTGAAAATAGTTTGTTTTTCTACAAAACACATTATATACAAAAATTGTTTTTAGTCGGGGCAACAGGAATTTACAAATGCTCAAATCTTATTTGTCCGTAACGATACAAATCAAGGTAACAAACAAAACAAAACAAGGCGTGAGTTATGCCAGGGTGCATCGTTGCTTAAAGCATCTTATGCTATGCATTCAGCACCCAATGTATAAACTAGCAAAAAATGGAGCGATTGAGGTCAGGGTGCATCTTCGGTGTAAGCATATCATGCTCTATATTCATCACCAAATGTATGAATAGCAAATAATGGAGCAAGTAAAGTCAGGGTGCATCTTCGGTGAAAGCATTTCATGTTCTACATTCATCACCCAATGTATAACTAGCAAATAATGGAGCCAGTAAAAAGTCCGGGTGCATTTTTAGTGTAAGCATATCTTGCACTACATTCATCATCCACTGTGCGAATCTACTTTATACGGGTGTCACAATAGATAATAGAAGAACAATGGTAAATCTAAATAACTGATGATTATTCTGGGTTTTTTTGTTGTTTTGAACCGAATGGCTTTGGGAAAAACATGAAAGGAAAAGTAAATTTTAGATGGAAAAAAACCTAAGAAAGTCAAATTTGTAAAGAGGGCAATCCATTTTTTTAATTTATTAACATTATTAACATACTCCCAGTTTTTGTAGGTGTTCGTGTTGCTCGGTCTTTAAGTTTCTATGTTGTGCTTTTGTTTTTGTGAACTATTGTTTGTCTGTTTGACATTTTTCCTTTTTTGACCATTGCCTTGTCCGTTTATTTTCTAAATATAAATTCGAATGTCCCGTTTGTATCCTTCAATTCGGTTGTATTATTAGAATTATTGTCAGGTACTTCTATTCAGTTATCATCAGTTATCGGTGCGCTGTGCCCGATATGTTTTGTTTGGTTATTAGTAAGTGTATGTACAAAAATGGTGGTTACTGAACCTTTAAATCTGACGTAACGAACCTTTTTTCAATTAGAATCTAGATCTTAAGGCAGGAGACAATTGAACCCTTATATAAAACCATGAAACCCCGATTCTTCCCAGTAAATTGATTATTTTGAAAATGTAAGAAAGTGTGGACATAGAGTTGTGTTATTCAATTAACCATTTTGTGTAGAATGTACATATATACACATGCAATTTAAATCAAACGTTTTGTTGTGTTTCAAACTGTTTTACATCGTAATAGAAACAGATACATTTGTACTTTAAAAATGTGCAATACAATAACAATAAAGGACATCTCTCATGAGAAACAAATGAAAACTACTAAGCTTGATATTGGTCTGCAAAATATATGGTCATAAATTATATACCAAACTGAATTTAAAGAAGCAAGTTACCACAATCTGTTGCAGTCGTTTATATGTATTTTTAATAGTACGGTTGTCATAATCAGCAATATGAAGGTAACCTCATAATATGTTCAGATATACAATCAACACTTACGTTGCAAGCGATCTGCGGCACATACATACATTTTATTTGAGATTGCTTACAAACAAATTGTATACATTTAGATAATATAAATGGCTGTGGCCGAATATTGCCGATACGTTTATAGGTTTTTACAAGCATCAAGGATAAATATCTTTTTTGAAAACAAATACTATTAGATTCACTATGGCCAAAAAAAACCGAACAAAACGAACGGCTAAATCAAGATATAAACTAGAAAACTAGTAATAGTTAAAACATATCGAACATCAAAAGAAAACAATGTATTATTAATGCATCAAAAGAGACAGAGGTAATGTAAGGAGGGATCACCAACCATAATATAATGACAACAGAGGGAGAAAGACCATTTCTAGAGGAAAGTATACAGTAATTTAAAGAAGGTTAACTAACCAAATGAAAACAAGCCAAAATGAGGACCAGTGATTAATTAAGGTTTTTCCTAATTTGTAAGCAGGTAGACTTTGAGAAAAAAAAATTATAAGCACATACTAGATGAAATAAGATATGGTAAAGGTTCATTGCTCTTGAAACCATGTCAAATAAGAAATGATGAACAGTTATCGTCTTCATGAAACGAATGGGTAGTTTCTTCATTATTGTCAGATTTGCGCATTAAGGAGCATTCTTTTGTAACCTTATTGTACATTCCAGCACAGCAACCAATTTGTCCAATGCATTGATTGGTACACTCAATGATACTCCTGGCAACCATCTTCTGTAGGTACAGGCCATTGTAAACTTTACCAGGAAATCCGTAAGCTTTAGTTTTATATAGATGATTTTCTTCTGAAATCAAAATTGTCCCGTTTTACACAAACATATATATAATATGATATAAAAACAACAAAAAAGGAAGACTCGGATCTCTATCACTGTCCTATTTTGAAAAATTTCAAACTCAGTTTGAACTTCAAATTTAGATATATTGAAAAGTCGAGAATTCCCTAATCTGGTAAAAAAAGCATTTTTTTCTCTTGGTTGTCATGTTTGTGCTGATGCGGAGTAAACATATCACCAAATCACTAAACTAAGCAATCAAGCAATCATAAATCTCAAGCAATAAATCGTGTATTCGTTTACTTTACGAGTTCAGAAAAACACCATTCTGCTTACTGCTCACATATCATTTCCACATAGTTGAATCGGTCCATTCGATACTTTTTAATCTAAACCAAGAGCTGCATCAACAAAACAGTGTTTTGGAAAAGGGGTGCGTTTCTTTTAACAGCACTTTCCCAGCTATCTATAATGCAGTTAAAGTAGTGTCCATTATTTTAGTTTTTATAATCTCCGGTGTTTCCATAATAACCCCTTAGAACTGTTTTGGTGTAAGCCATTCAAAACATTAGGATACGAAACCATAACTGCATTTATACGTACGAATTCATACGGTTTTGTTATAGTATACCGTCACAGTGTTGGACGTATTGGAAACGCAAACCAAGTCTTTACTGTTGCATAATCTGAAAACAGCTTTTAATTACGTTATATACAACGGTACTTGCATACATGTAGATCAGTGTGTGACATTACTAGCCTTGACCAGATTTTTTACATTCATCTGTAGAGCTCCACCTTACAAAAAATCTAGAAATTTTTAACTCTAAGACTGATTTAGAAATATGTCACCTAAATCATATTTATGATGGTCTATTTAAGAGTTGACTCATATTGGACAACCTAAGATCAATTTTCGGTAGTTCTATCCTACAAGTAGTATTGATCCTAACAGTTATATCATAGAAAGGATGGACTGTTAAATAAATCAGTAACAAATGATGCTGGCAGTTCTTTTAATAAATGTTAGACATTTCTGATTCATACTCTCTCAAACATGCGGGAATACATTAGTCACGTTGATTTATGTCGATTATTTCTTAAAACTGCAATCAGTAGCAATCAAGTTCATTTCAAAATAAAGTAGAGGAATACAAAATACACATGATACATAGCCACGTTCTATATAACAACAGAGAATGATCGTTTTCGTCGGATTTGAATCAAAATGATACGGTTTGGTATAGTCCGTGTGAAATAATAATAATAACATTATTCAGGTAATATCAATATAAACAAATATATTATCATGATTATTCAACCTTAGAATATAGCAATGGTTGCTACATTGCTACCACTAATGCTTTAACCCAAGGAAGACTCATGAAAGCAAACAAGCTTTTTTTCCAATGGTAATACTTATAGTCTTGATAATAACATATTAAATAATTTATCAATCAATTTTACAGCTTAATATATTTGTATAAATTCAATCTAATAAAATATAAAATATGAATCTGACATTGACCTGGGTTTTTTCATTAAGTATTGTTCCCTTCATACTTTAAATTCATTTTTGAACTCACATGAAATTTTACAAAATCTAGTAAAGCATAGTTTTGGATACCGCTAAAACAGACAGAAGAAGATTATATACCTTTGACATTTGGAACATAAAATGTTTAAGCAGTTGTTCTACTTTTTCTATTCGGTGAAGTTGTAAAATCATTTTTTGAATAATTTGATCATTTGATATGAAAACCATGAAATACTTGATTCAGACGAAGTTGTTTTACTCTATTACAAAACTTCAATTATTATTTTTTTTTCGGAAATCATCTACAGTGATTTGTGTTTTCTTAGAAAGATATATATTATAAACCGTATAATTTTATTTTGAATAACAATGAAGCTTGTCTTTAAATATCATGGATAAACATTCATACCCACAAGCACCTGCATAATCCAGATTGCTTTGTATTACATGTAATGCAGTTCACAATGGTTTTCTAAATTTTGTGACAAACATTCTTTATATCTATATAAAATGTTTAGTCGCTGATTAGCCTTCTTTGTAATATTATCAACAACTTGTTCACTAGATAAAAATTTGTTCAAAATGATACCAAATTATTTCTAATTTAAAGTTTAATATAATTTCATTTAATAGAAATAGTTATTAAAGGTACCAAGATTGTAATTTAGTACGCCAGACGGGCGTTTCGTCTACATAAGACTCATCAGTGTCGCTCATATCAAAATATTTATTAAACCAAACAAGTAAAAAATCATTTTCATTAACAATCGGAAGTTTTGTCTTTGGTTTAAAGAAAATCTTTTGTTCTTTCCTAAACATGTTAAAAGAAGAGACAATTAATTATCAAACAGTCAATCTTGACATAATTTCTACAAAAGCGATAGCTTTCTATTCATTATTTTGATT